>NC_087252.1:6310200-6610200 GCF_037042905.1 Lytechinus pictus
TGAATCCGTGCTTGCATGTAGACTAATTATTGTCGCAGGTATGATGATCACAGTGTTATTGCTATATCAGCGTTATCACTTTTTGTTAGTATTATTATCATGATTATTATCGTGATTATTATCATGTTTTATGCCATTGTTATCGATATCATTCTTAGCGGCTTAGAACAACAGAACGGGTGACAGGTAAGATTCGGCATGTATTTATTTTGATGTTGATGGTGGTGGTAATAAACATGAGGATGATGGTAGTGGTGGTGGTGGTGTTGGCGGTGGTAGTGATGGTGGTGGTGCACAGCAAAAACTGTGGTGTTAACCGGTGTACATAGAGGACCACATCAGTTATTTTACACCGGTGTTAAATTGACAGTGTTATTTTAACACCTATAGGTGTTATTGCAACACCATTGGTTGTTACATTTACACTATTTGGTCTTATGGTAAATCTCGAGGGTGTAATTTTAACACCTCAGGGTGTGGTCCTCTATTAACACCAACTGGTATCAGTTTTAACACCACAATTTTAACAGTGTGGTGGTGGTGGGGGGTGGTAGTGATGATAGTGATGACGATGATGATGATGATGATGACAATGATGAGGATGATCATGAGTATGGTTGTCGTGGTGTTGGGGATGATAGTGATGGTAGTGGTGGTAAACTTAAGGCTTGCAACATTTACTCGTGTAATCACGTCACGGTGCACTATCACATTTCGAGTACTTTCGTAAAAACGTGTCCTCTATAATCTACGAAGAGTAGGGATTACACTAATATTTGTACACTGGTAAATCACGAAAAGTCACAGTTTTTGCTCTTATTTTGACACGAATCTTTACACACTTTTGTTCACAATTTTTTTTAAAGATTTTTTATGACGTCCCACGCCAAAATGCACCCACAAAATAAACTTTCCTGTAATCATTTCAATTTTGCAAAGTGGTAACCTATGTTTAATATCCGATCGTAACCTGCCATTTGTGTTTCTGTAAATTTTTGCATTTTCGCCAAACGAGAGAAATTCCGGCCGTGTCCCATGGAACCCTTGTGGTTTTCAGATTTGATTCACAAAGTACCCCTGCCCTGCGAATGGCCATATACCGTGCGAGGATGTTAGTCTGTTCTCAATGAGTAATTCGCGCCCGGGAGGGGGGGCGCTTCCATTGACGAGTGGATACCATGCGCGACCATGGGGTATCGAAAAGCAACCTAAACAAGTATTTTTCATATTTCTGAAAATGCACCCCTTAACAAGTATTAATTGGCGTGCGAAACCCGGGGCGAAACCCTATCCTTAACAAGTATTGGAAACAAAACGATACTCTTCCTGAATTGAACCCCTAAACAAGTACAGCAATATTTTAATTGCTATGTCACGGATGTCGGTCGTCGGTCTTACCTTTACCTAATTAATGTACATCATTGGCATGATTGGTTATAAGTACGGCCCCAGCTCCCACACCTCGCGCAAATCGTACTCTATACACGTAGTGTTGACTGTTGGGGCAAAAATTGCATCCTTTATAAAACATTTGGGGGGGGGGCTATACCCTCGCAAATTTGACCCTAAACACGTAGCTTTCCTAGCAAAATAGATACCCCTTTTTCATTATGTTAGTGTTTTTGACTCCCTTATTACATTACGTACGTAACGTGCCCTATCTTGAAAAAGACATCCTTTTTATGTGTTTTTTGGTCGCTCATGTTATCCACTTGTCAATATAAGTGCCCCCCCCCCAGGGGAGTAATGACAATTCACTTTTATTCTGTTAACGTTACGTGATGATTCATGTATTGATTGTAACATTTCACCGAATTGTTGGGTCACATAATCCAACACTTCGTAGATTTGGGGAATGTTTTTTACGTATGTATACGCAAAACGTGATAGCGCGCCGTTACGTACTTACGTGAGTAAACGTTGGAAGCCGCGGTGGTATAACAGCGATGATGAGACGGTGAATAAGATGACGAATAACAATGACCATGATGGTTGTTGGTTGGTGTTGTGATTACAATAAATTATTTTAAAGAAGTAACAGAAATGTAAGCCTATAAAAATATTTTTTGTATAAAACTGGAAGACTATAGGAACGAGGAGGAGGATGGTAATAAAGTCAATTGGCGGCAAATAACAGACATGGGCCCGTAACACAAAGCTTAGCACTAGCGTACCTACGGGGGGGGGGCAGAGGGGGAAGAGTCACAACCCATGCAAGGGACATATCCCTGACCCCCCCCCCCCCCCCCCCCCCCCCCGACGAGTCTTGAAGACTTTTTTTTTTTTTTTGTCTGGTACGAATTTATTTGTGGTTGAAGACAAGACCTTTTTTATTTATTTTTTTGCTTGTCAATTTTTTTGGCGGACGAATTTGCCCCCCCCCCCCTGTGGAAAATCCTAGGTACGCCACTGAAGCTTAGTAATGATCGTAGAACATTTTTCTACGATTGATTGCATCGACTACAATGTACAATCAATCTTGAAAATCAAGCTTGCGATTAATCGCTAACCTTGGTGTTACGGGACCCAGTAGTAATTATTACCACACCTCCCTTTCTTTAAAAAGATTGACATACACATAACTTCTTAAACTACAGATCTGGACAAGCTACCTGTACACTTACAACAGTACTAAGGGATTATTCTGCCCCTTAAAGCTGGGGTACTTTCGCTTTTGAATATTTTAACACATAATATCACAGAGGTAACATACAATCTTAATGTGCTGATATTCCTGGAAACATTCCTTCTTCTCCAATCACTAATAATTATATAACATTATTTTCATTACAGAACTTGTTCCATTAATCTTGGAGTTTTTTTGCATCTTCATTATACATCATCAATCATCATCTTCATCACGTCGACCTGCGCACCGTATAAAATGTTATACTTCTATCTTGGATTTTAATAATTATAGGAGCAGTATGGCACTATCGTCTCTCTCTATATCACTATTTGGTGATTATACTGCCATATTCATTTTTTTTTCATTCTCTCTCTCTTAATGAAACTATCTATCACCTTTAACATGTTTAAATTACGTAATTTTATATACAATTTATGTCAATCCAAGTCATTTTAACTTGTTGGTGATAATTAGATAATTAGAGTCCCAAAACGAGTTTCTTATTTGTTGAATCAATTAAAGATTGATTGATTGATCGATAGAGTGAGTGAGTGAGTGAGTGATTGATTGATTGATTGATTGATTGATTGATTGATTGATTGATTGATTGATTGATTGATTGATTGATTGATTGAGTGAGTGAGTGAGTGAGTGAGTGAATGAGTGAGTGAATGAGTGAGTGAGTGAGTGAGTGAGTGAGTGAGTGAGTGAGTGAGTGAGTGAGTGAGTGAGTGAGTGAGTGAGTGAGTGAGTGAGTGAGTGAGTGAGTGAGCATGGTGAGTAAGTGAGTGATTGATTGATTGATTGATTGACTGGTTGGTGTTGGTTGGTTGGTTCGTTCGTTGGTTGGGGGTTGGTTGGTTGGTCATGTTGGTTGGTTGGTTTAATGAATGATTTTGTAAATGATCGCGTTTGATATCAAGAAATGAGTCCTCATCAATTGGCCCCTGTCCCGATATGTGTACATTACAGACAACTGAACCGTTTCATGAAGTTGACCGTCAAGATAATATTAACTTTACAAACAGTTGACATATTGTCTAATAAATATAATTCTGAACCCAGAAACTTTGCTTTCATTTGACTAACTAAATATATTGTAATATTTTAACAGGCGCAAAGAAAATCCATGTTTCCATCGATAAATACATAAGAGAGAGGGAGGGAGAGGATGTGAAGGTGTTTAAAGGGGAATCCAACCCAAATAAAAACTTGTTTTTATAAGAAAAAGAAAAATAAGACAAGTTGATAGGTGAAAGTTAGAACAATACTGGACAAACAACAAGAAAGTTATGAATTTTTAAAAGTTTTAAATATTGGTAATCACTATACCCATGGATACTTCAAATTGGCCGCATATGGTACGTCATAGTTATGTAAGGCAAGGACTACTCTTCCATGTACTCCAATACATATTATCGCTAAAATGTAAATTTTCCCAAAAGTTTTATTTCAAATTAGATTTTTCTTTCATGAGGACATAAAACAATATACTACCTGGATTATATTTAGATTACTGCCCTAGGGGAATGGGTACTTAAGAGAAAACCACAAATCCCTGATAATAAAGTACATGGCCTATGGGAAAGTTGTCCTTGCCCCTTGTCATAATTTACTTACCCAGTTGCCAATTGGAAATCTACATACTATTAGTGATCTCAATTTTAAAGCAGCTATAACTTTCTTATTGCTTGTCCGATTTCTTTCAAACTTTCGCCATTCTGTTTAATTTATTTTTATCCTTCCCAACACAACATTTTATGGCCAAGGCTGGATTCCCCTTTAAGCATGTTTGTGGTGGGTGTGTCACAGCGTGGGTGAGGGTGTGTGTGTGGGTAACGGTTTGTTGGTGTATGAGAGAGAGAGAGTGATAAGAGTGCTGGGTATGTGTGCGCATGGATGTGTGTGGGGTGGGAGAGAGAGTGTGTAAAGGTGGACGTCACAGCGTGGGTGAGGGTGTGTGTGTGGGTAACGGTTTTTTTGTGTATGAGAGAGAGAGAGTGATGAGAGTGCTGGGTATGTGTGCGCGCGGATGTGTGTGGGGTGGGAGAGAGAGTGTGTAAAGATGGGCATGGTATGTTCATGAGGTGTGTGAGACTTGGCGAGACTGCGCGGATGTGCTATTTTGAGTGCAGGTGTACTGTCCATCTCCGATTGTGCTAGTTTGGATCGTGATCACCTTCATGGGGGGCGCCATATCTAACACCGACGAGTGAAAAAGGGACTCTAATCGACTCGTGCTCCCCCCTATACACACAGCCCTCCCTAATGCCCCCCCCCCACCCCTCTCTCTCTCTCTCTCTCTTTATATGTCCCTTTTTTTTTTCTTTTTTAGTATCAATTCCTCTCCAGCTTTTATATTTCATTTGCAGCTTTTCCTCTTACCTTTTATGTGGGTGTTTCGATGTGTGGCTGTGTGCTTTAAATTTGGAGTGGTGCCTATTATGACAGGTGGAGAATAAGTGATATCCGTCAAACATTTCTTTCTTGGTAGAGTTCTAACAAGTTGTGGTCATATTTTGTAGTGGGGGTATTAGTCTTTAACTGAAAAGCAAAACCAAACCTGTATTTTTCCTTTATGACTCAAATATATATGATTAGACAGATCGCGGTCACCCCTCTTACGAGTAGAACATGGTAAGAAATGGTCTATTAATATACAGCTGACCAGCGAAAAAGTTCATATTATGAGGTGTGTTCTGATTCAGTTACGATGGCCAGACAAGATCTTCTTGTTCCAGTTTCAGTTGGTGAATTATATTATTCTGTTCTTAAACTTTATGAGTGGATTAATTATAAATAAAGGTTAAGTAACATCATTAAGCCTTTCTTTTAATATAGAATTATCCCAATTTGTTGTTTATGTTATTCCATCAGACGTTATATGTTTATCAAGAGAAAGAGACCTAAGAAATAAGACCTCACTTTTGTTTAGATATTTTTCAAAAAATGTTAAATGTTGTGCATCAATCCAATTTTGGACTTATTAGTGGTCCGATCAAATATATCAAGATGTTCTAATGACTGACCTTCAGTCGGTTCGGAGTCGGTCCGGCGCTGTTTTTTTTAGAGGGGGTTACAGCGTATGGGGAAAAATGAAAAAAAAAAGTGTGAGAGAGCAAAGTGACCGAGTAAAACTATATTTCTTTTAATGCATTAAAAAAAAGATTTTGGCATTGTTTCGAAGATGTTATTATGTTTCACCCTTTACTCTTTCTTATTTTTTTATTGTTATTTTTTTTTAGTTATGAAAATTTAGGGGGTCCATGGCCCCCAAGCCCAAGGCCCATCTCAACATCTGTAAGTCAGTGCAAATTAATGAGTGTAAAAAGGTTATAGTGTGAACACGTTCGGTGTTAACCACGTGATCTGTATCTATTAGCCGAATCACCAATAACAGGAAACTAGTGTCAGCCTTGTGTGTGATGTCATCGCTTCCTTGCCTGAGCTTCAAAACATCCAGCTTTAAATGCCGTTAAGTTAAACTGCTCTACAGCATCCTGGCATTAGCACCAAGGAATTAACACCATTCCAAAAATAATTGGCCAGAAAATATCCAGGTCACTCTCTCCCTCTCTTTTTTTTTCTCTCTCTCTCTCTCTCTCAAGCTGTCAGTACGACTATAAATAAGATAAATCATCAGTTAATTTGTTTGTTTGGGTTTGGTTCTATTGTTCTTTCTCAGTTTCGTTGCCAATAATGTCGGGGTCAATAATTTGTTGTTTTTTTCCTGTGGGCTATTTTTGTTGAACATGATTTTCGTTGTTGTTTTTATATTTCCCGTTGATTTAGCTAATTGTGCTGTGACCTCATTTGTTTTTCTTGAATATTTTGTTGAAGATCATGAAATGGCATGTCCAATAAACGATATATATATTCTACTGTCATTCTGTTAATAAGAAGGGAATCAAATAAAAAAATAAGAAGTTATAGATCTATTTACCAGTTCGTAATAAGCTCTTCCACTAGGGACCTCGATCTATTTTCATTTTTATATTTTTATTTTTTAACCAAGGCCGGGGAAAAATTATAATGGATGAATATTTCATTTCTATTTCTTCAAACTTCATCTTATCTCTAATCAATCTTTAGACTCTTTTCAAGAAATGGATAATCACGAAAGAATCTATCCTTTGCATGATAAAGATAGAACCAGGACACAAAAAACAAGATTTAAACGCGATAATCCCTTCCTCCCTCGTTTATCATTATCTTTTATCAGCCTTCGATAAGACACGAGATGCTTTCTCCCGTGATATGGAAAACGCTCTCTTCACATATACGACGTGAGTAGTGGTATCGTCTGAAACGTGACCGCCCCCCCCCTCCCCCCTTATAAAAAATATGATAATAACAATCATCATCATCGTTATCATCATGATAATAATTAAATAATCAGAATAACAATAATGATAATTACAATAGTGATATAATAAATAATATAAATAATATTTTAAAAATGCGTGTGAGCTTTATTTTCTATATGGCTTAATCATGGAAAACTGAGAATGAGGAAAAATGCGAAGAAGGAGAAGACGAAGAAAAGAAGGAGGAGAAAGAAGAAGTTCATATACTAGAAGAAGAAACCGAAAAAGTAGGGAAGAAAGATTAAGGACAAAATATACATTTTTAACAAGAATAACGGGAAAGATGAAGAGAACTGAATATTCACAATTAATAACATCAGTAGCCTCTCTATTTATCTTGCTTATTATGTGCTATTCTTATTCAAATCTTTAAATATTTTCTAGATATTTTTTTATATCTTATTTGAGTTTTGCCGTTTTCAGCGCAACAAAAAAAGAGGGGATGGGCCAGGATATTCAAAGAGGGGATATGACATTCCAAAAGTGGCATAACTTTTCAAGTTGTCTTTTTCCTTTTTTCTTCTCTCTCTCTTCTCTTCTTGAAAGTCATAGTAGAAGGCTGTCACCCCCTGTAGCCCCCCCCCCCCCCCCCCCCCCCCCGCGGCCATGGCGGTGCCTTTGGACTAGAAACATTGCACTTTTCTGTTGGGGCATTTCCTACTTGTTGTCCAAGTAAAAGTCATCATGAAAAGATCTGACTTTGGACTGATTTGCCTTTAGATAATTTCCATGTCTTCGAGACACGTGCCAACATGAAAAGTTCATTTTCAAAAGCAGACTGAACTATGTATTCCGGGATGTATTCAACACATGATCAATATTGTTGTCACATTGCCAATACTTCCGAAGATTGGTATCCTCATTTGGTTAGAATGTAGAGAATAATTAAGTCTAATCTTTTCCGATTCGCGTGGTTTTGTATAAAATTCCCTGTTAATTATCATTTTGATCATGCTTATCAGCACGTATGTGTTAAAATGAATGTTAATATACACAAAGAGGTAGACACGAGTTTGCTAGGCACGTGTATGTGGTCAGTCCTCGCCATTTCTCAAGACTTATGCTTGAGACGGAAAGAGCCGTCAAGAACCGAAAGCTTTTTTTTAAGATATCAAGGAATAATTACATTTCAAGATAACTGCACATCATAGCAAAAGAACTCTCTAAACGTAAAAGAGCCGCGGCTAAGATAGTTTAGGCAAGGGGTGCAAAATACAGCAACTATATATATTGCTCAGAAAAAGATAATACGACTTTGCACAATCATTTATCTCATACTGATCAGCGTCGGGAGAGGTGCCAAGATTTTCAACACTTTCCATAGAAATGATTGCTTCGTAACTTAATTATACCCTAACAATTAAGGTGAGCTATACCACCCTGGAAACCCCAGATCCCTTGATGCCATTCCAGAACTAAATTAAATTATTTTTCGTAACTTTCTTAAATGACCTGGTTGTTCCCACAAAGAATAAAAATGCCCCTAGGCCTTATTTTCAATAATGGCGGCCAACAAGATGGCCACCAAATAATTATTTTCCTTTCAATACATCATTGCAACCTGTCTGAGCAGTGGGAAATGATATCAGGGTATTGAGTCCTTATTTACTCCTCTCTGAGTGAGGTGACGAATCAGTTCTTTTGCCGTGGAGTGAGGATTGCATCTTTATGGAGTGGATTCCACCCTTTTTTCAGTGAGAGTGTCTAAACAGATGCACAGTTCACTCCAGGGGCCCGTTGCATAAAACTTATTACCAAAGAAATCTCAGGTTGTATTTACCGGAGTTTTTGCCCTGTGTTAAAGTCAATGGCAGAAATCAGACTAACCTTAGTTTTCAGTTTTTACCAGCCGAGAGTTTTCTCATGTAAAAAGTTTCATGCAACATGCCCCAGAAAGAGTTATAATGCACTCTATAAAGGTGGAAAGTTCGCTCCAAATGGATTGGAGTGTGTGATGGACTTAATTTGCTCTTTTATATTCACTAGTACAGACGACAACATGGACAACAAAAGTGAAACCAATATTTCCTCCGGATATTTTAATATTTCATGTTTTGTTCATTTCCTTTTACTGGAAGCGATAAAAACTTCTTTCCAGCGGACTTCCTAAACCTAACATCGGAAGAACAGATATTTCAATTAAAATGTATTCGAAGTTAATTGGAGATGCAAACTCTAAGAAATGAAGAACGGACTTGCACTTGCAGAGCTTGCAGAAGGTGACTGCACTTCGGAGTGATGATTTTCTAGGTCAAAGTTATCAGCACTCCGAAGTGCAGTCAGTACATGGCACTTTATTGTTAAGAGCATATAGATCAACAGTCTATTTAAGAAAACAAATAGATATCTTTGTTTGACAGACGTCAAAATAAAAAGGAGAGCTTTTTGCGTATGATGAACGGGCGGGGACAAAAGCGCGTAATTTCTACCTTCTTTATAAAACGTTAATTGTTTTCAGGAGGGCGGAAAATATGGTCTACAATGCTGTATCTAAAAATAAATACAGAGTAACAAAAACTTTGTTTATTGTTTTGTTTTGCAATGCTGTTTACTAATTGAATTTAACTACTTGTTTAACAGTTTGTAATAAGTATTTTAAATCTTAAACGAAGAAGTTGAATACTTAATCTTCAATAAAATAAACGTGTTTAAATTTTTTTTATGTTTAAAATTTTAAACTGGTGTTTAAAATCTGAAACAAAAAAATCATAATCTTCAATATTATCATGGACCTTATTAAGCTATTTTACTGATAGACAACTACTGTAGAGGTCATACAGTTAATAACGTTGTATAAAATTTAAACAAGAATTTGTTTGCTTTCCATGTGATATTGTAAATTGTAAAATACAAAAGATTGAATGTGTGGTACCGGATTCTTTGATTACATGCCGCCAACGATGTGCATAATCACTGTTATGTGAAAATATGCATTGGACGTTTATGTACTTTTATTTCAGTATTGAATAACAATGTGATGTAACTTTCTTGTTTTGCATCTAATTTCGAAGAATGCTTTAATGTTATCTGATTATGCTTGTTTGCAGCTGCTGATGTGCATTTTGTTTGGTCTCGCCTCACGAATTTCGGCAGAGACCTTGTAATCACTTTTCCTGTTAGTCTGTTCGAAGATGTTACAGTTTTTGTTCAACTTGCTCCCATTTCTTTATTTCTGCATCAATTATGTTCATGCGTTGTACGTATGATCCTTGGGTAATACCACATGTGAGCCCATGAAAATGATTGGGTCAAAGGTCATTTAGGGGTCAAAATGTCAAATGATATAAGGTCATTTTAATCCTTTTTTGAAGGTTCTGTTCAATTTGCATTCATTTCTTCATTTCTGAATCAATTATGTTCCCACTTGGTACAAATGATCCTTGTGTAATACCAAGTGTACTTTCTTCTGGATAATGAGGTCAAATGTCATCTAGGGGTCAAAAGGTCAAGTTTTTGTTCAAACTGCTCTCATTTCTTTATTTCCGTATCAATTTTGTTTGCATTTGGTACAAATGATCCTTTGGTAATACCACATGTGTGTCCATGAGGACGATGGGGTCAGAGGTCATCTAGGGGTCAAAATGTCAACTTTCTCTTATTTCTATATTTATACATCAATTTTGTTCACACTTGTTAGAAACTATCTTTGGATATTACCAAACGTGTTTTCTTGAGAATGATAAGGTCATCTAGGGATCAAAATATCATATTGCATATTTTATTGATTGCGAAATCAGGCGAGGCTCATGGTGTCGTGATCCATCTTGTTTTTGCCTGAAATCATAATTGAAGTTGGTAATTTTGAAATATGGTAAATGTTAGAGTATAAAGAAATTACATTCCTTTGGAAGATGTATTTCATATCAAAATTGCATTCTTTAACAATAAAGACGTTGATGATTTTATCAACAGACATATTATCCAATTTCATCTTAATTGATATAAAACAAATAATGCACATAACTAAGCCGAACTATAGTAATTATGTCTGTCGTTACCATCGGGCAGTTAATCTCTTCGAATGCCCTGATGTGTATAATTTTCCGACACACGTACTCGCACATGCCCTAACACAGAGTAAAAACGCTCTTTCAAGGGGAACCCAACCCAAATAAAAACTTGCTTTTAGAGAAAACAGGAAAATCAGACAACTTGATAGCTGAAAAATTGAACAATATTCGGACAAACAATAAGAAAGTTATGGATTTTGTTATAGTTGTGAATATTGGTAATCACTATACCCATGGAGACTTCAAATTGGCCACAGATTTGATGTCATAGTGATGTAGGGCAAGGACTACTCTTCCATGTACTCCATGCATAAAATGGCTAAAATTACTTTTTTTTCAAACGTTTTACTTCAAATTAAAATGTTCTTTCATGAGGACATAAAAAAATATACTACCTAGGTTATATTTAGATTACAGCCTCAGGGCAATGGGAGAAAACCACAAATCACTGATAATAAAGTACTAGGAATATGGGAAAGTTGTCCTTGCCCTTGTCATAATTTACTTACCCAGTTGCCAATTTGAAATCTACATAGGGATCTCAATTTTAAAACAGCCATAACTTTCTTATTGCTTTTTTTTCTCCTTTTGAACACAACATAAAACGACCAAAGCTAAATTCTCCTTTTAATGTGTTTTGTACAATGTAGTTTATTAAATGAACTTTACAGTGCCGGTAGTTTAACTGTTTAAATAAGTATTTAGAATCTTGGTTTATAACCAAAATTAAATTGTGCTGTAAAGTTTAGCAGCGTCAACCATTTCAAAAGACGTTTTCACTGTTTAAAAAAAAATGTTTAACCTGTTCACAGAGATGTACGTGTCCTTACATTCTACAGGTTAAAGCTATCTAATTCACCTTGACTGGGGTGTATAAACACGTCATTGTCATGTGACTTGTTTTCAAAGAACAATGGATGTTTCTGAAGTGTGTGGGTTTCCGTAATGGCTTGTTTTCCCTCGCCGTCACATCCTCTCCCCTTTATTAACATAATAAACAACATAAAAAGTTCTTTAGCTTTCTGAGTCAACCTGGATTTCAAAGACATTTTTCCATGAACATTATTTAACAATTTAATATGAGGATAAGATATCATCATGTAGTTGATATATCAATTATCAAATCGGTGAATAATTGCTGCATGATTTTCTTTGTCTCATTTCATACAAGTACTCTGCAACTGGTTAATGAAAAATGTTTAAAATATAAACCCAACAAGGGCCCGTTGCAGAAAAGTTTGTATTTGATTTTTTTACTCTTTTAATTTTTGTTAGCTTTCAAGAATCTTGTCAAAGCTTTTCTTTTGATGCATTTTTGTTTGTTTCTTTTTGTTTTCTTCTTTTTGTGTGCTTATTAATATTTGAAATGCGAAATTTTTTGTTTATTTTTTCTTCATTCCTGTGTGGGTTTGGTTCTTTGTTTTCTTATTTTGTGTGTCTGCCGAAAAGATGTCAATACTGTGTAATATGGTTGTTTTTTTCTGTGTGCAAGTGTGTTTTTTGCCGGTTTTTTTTTTTTTGGGGGGGGGGTTCCTGCTTTAATTCTTTTGAGTTTGTATTCATTCTCCTTCGGACATTAAACTTTCAAGGTGTACGACCTGTGTACTTGATCGACGTCAACCTTAAACAACATATTGTTTTTCTTTGTCGTTGACCTATGAACGTGATAAAAAATACCATCTTTTATCAGAAACACGACGTCGTTTGATTTCTCGTGAGCAGGTGCAATGTCGATAGCATTGTTTATTCTATAATCAGATAACTTAACATATAAATGTATATTGGCGGATCAGAGTATAAACATTCTGGTAGGGGAGCTACCCCAGTCCCCAAACTGAATTATAAGTAATCAATTAATTAATTAATTAATTGATTAATCATTAATAATAATGATACTTGTAATATAATAATAATAATGTTAATGATGATGATAATAATGAATTAGGAAATAATTTTATTTGAATTTTCATAAAACATTTACCAACATAACACCCTTTGAATTTCCTTTAATATCTGGCCGATGCATTTAGGGACTATAAGCATTTACAGAATTGAATATGCATTTGAAAAAAATTGTTTCCTTCCAAACAATACACCACGTTGAAAATTCAGACCCTTTCACGATGACCTTATAGGTCCAAATATGGTGGGTACTTTAGACCATGGACCTATAGGTCCATGTTTAGACGAACCACGTGTGAATAAGAATCGGCCTTAGTATGTGATATTGGAACGAGGAGTATTGAAACTAAAGGAGAATACAGGAATAAGAACACAACAGCAATAAAGACAAGAACACAATATCAGAAGCAATAACATATACCTCACAGTCCTATCCGATCGACACACTCGACGCATCTCGAAGGTTTAAGGGGTATATTCGATCCAATCGAGTTTCAAATCCTACACCCCCACCCTCATTTTTACCACATTAATTCGTCTACAAGTAGATTGAGACTCACGTTCTGTATTGTGTACAAGGTATAATGGAATAGATTAATCTAGTTCCAAACCGCCCCCCCCCCCCTTGCAATTGTAGTTCTTGCTTTTTTGTTCTTTTTAAGTATTCTTTTATTGCTTCTTCCAGGGAATACAAACATAAACTGGCTTCATAAATTTCATAATTTCATAAATGATAGATCATAATAAGTTCATAAATAATAAATCAAGGTACCAGTAAAAAGGTAATTATAAACATATACATAAATTAATAAATCAATCCATTCATTTTCCAATTCACTGAAAGAAATTAAAAAGTATAATACAGAAAAAAGGATAATAAACACACCCGCACAGCCTACACACAAAAAAATTATAAATCCTTGTCCTTCAGGTCCCCTCCTTCCCTACCCCCTCCCCGGGCCCCACCATAAGCTGCCTCCCCTCCCAACCCCCATGACCCAGGTCATGTGATGCAAACACAATCCATATCATGTTCTGACCCCCATCCCCTTCCCAGGTAGAACCATCCCCACCCCCTCAGGCAGTTTCTAATCCAGAGAAAGGTGTGACAAAAATAGCCTACCGTGTTCTCAATCATGTTTTCCTACCCCAACCCTTCCCGGTTTGTCTCCCCTACAGTCCCCCCCCCCCCCATCAAGGCATAGATAATTTTGATCGTGTTCTAAATCAACCCCCCCCTCTGCCGTCACGACCTGCCCCCCCCCCCCCGCAGTATCCCCGATCTAGACATAGGTGTAACAAAATATTTTCGATCGTGTTCTAACCTCCCCCCCCCCCCCCGCCATAATCGAGCTGTCCCACACTTCCTCTCACTCCAGACATAACGGTAAAAAAAAGTAGTTAAATTGTAATCGCCTTCCCGATTACCACCCCCCCCCCTCCCCATATCGGGCTGTATCCCTCGCAGTTCCTCTCACTCCAGACATAGGTGTAAAAGGTAGTTAAATTTTGATCTTGCTCTAAATCCGTCAAATGATTCACGCTCATGAGCTGAGGCATCAGATTAGCCGATTTAAAGCCAACAGGAGGTTTAAGGCTCATGTTAAATCAGAAAATTTATATTTCTTGGTTTAATAAAGAAAGGGATACTGTCGTACACCCTATGTACCTGTGGCAAAGGCATAATAAGCCGGGGAGAAAATAATGAGGGGCCAGACGTCGCAGTGTGTGGGGCAAAATTTCTTTAAAAGCGGAGAATGAGCGAGGCGAGGTAGCATTTTTTTTTACTTTTCGATATAAAAATAAAATTTTGTGACAGATTTTAACATGAAATATGCAAAATTTCACCCCTATTACTTAACTTACCTTTCCTACACTCTAAAAACAAATTAGTCAAAAATGAAGGAGAAATCCACCCCAACAAAAAGTTTATTTGAATCAAAAATGAAATATCAAACAAGCATAACACTGAAATTTGCATGTCACTGATTTGTGCATATATAAATGTTTTGTGAAAAATATGCGAAACTTCAAAATGTCATAACTTTCCTACTTGACTTCTCCCTATTGATTCAAAACATTTTTTTTCTGGGATGGACTTGACCTTTAATAGGGACAGCTAGGTGCAACTGTTATTCTAGTCATATTTGACTATCTTTTACTTGTATTTTACTAGAATAGAGTTATTTCTAACAATAATATATGTCAGAAATGTGACTGGCATATCAGTTGCACCCAGCTGACTACTTGTCTAGTCAATTTGACTGATTTGCTTTAAGAGTGTATTCTCTTTTTCCTCGGTTGTAAACCTTTTGGGGCAATTGCCCCCCCCCCCCCCATGCATGTGAACGCCAGTTACCTGTAGTATTTTTTAATCCATACATGCAGGAGTACAAGAGGCATGGCATAGGAATTTGGCTTAAAAGTGAACACCCCCCCCCCCATTCCTCACGGTATGGGTATGGGCTCCACCCCTGAAAGTAACAATGATTATTTTCTTGGGGGCATGTCTGTGTAGTGACTTCCACTGAGGACAACTAGTCCTTGGACGTAGTTTGTTTCATTTATTTTCGATTAAAATTACCTGAAAGGGATTAAAATCAAAGTTTAATGTCCTAATTGAACCTGATAAATAGTAGCACTTAATGTTTGTCAAAATAGATATATTATATTTCATTTATTGATCTGAATGGTTTGACATACTGACATAATGCATTTGTTCATGAACATTCCATGGTTGATTAATAATAAGAGAATCATTCTCGACTATCATTTTTAAACTAAATGTAAATGTAAGTCCAAGGATTAGGTGTTTGTGGAATGATAGGATTAACATCATGTGAATAGTCTCTAATTCTTGGCCAATTGACTTCTTTAAAAAATAAATGAATTTGTATTCATCACTCGTATTGCCAGAAAATAATTTTATCACTCGTATATAGACCTAAATAGCATATACGACATACCGCTCCTCTTTAAAACAGGATATATGTGTCGGTTGCTGTATATCTAGGCCCTTTTGCTAATAGTTATAATTGGCAATGTGTGCTTGCCAGAGGTTTGCCAGACAAAGTGACAGTAAAATACATAGATCACAATAAAGAATGCATTTTGGAATTGAAAATGACATATGTAGTATATACCATTAAAAACAACCTCGCCAGAATTTATCGTAGAAACAATTGAGTACTGTGGTGGGTCGGTATAGGAGAACAAGGGGGCGGGCTCCGGTGTTCCGGGCCTTCATACCCTTATTTTTAGATTGTTTAAAGGTTAAACAGTTATGGAAGGAGGTCATCAAAAAGCTTCATTTAAAGGAAGTTAGGATTGATGATTGGAAAACAATTTTCATCGGTCTATCTGGTAAATGTGTGAGAATACATGCAATAAACTGTATAATCTTTCTGCTAAAACATATAATTTTTATTTCTAGAGGAAAGGGCGAGCTACCATCCGTACAAAGAACAACAGATATGAACAGAAACGAAGAATATAATATAGCCAAGAAAACAGGGAATTTGGGAGTACACTTAAGAAAATGGGAACAAATTGGTGCATTTCTTTGACTTTTCATTTATCGTATTCTATTTTATTTTATTTTATTCCTTTTTTCAATGATACAAAGTTACAGATCGACAGACCGGAACGGATGTGCTACCTGTTGTATGATGTGTGTGCGTGAGGGTTTTTGTGTGCGTGTTTTTTTTTTTTTTTTTGGGGGGGGGGGTTGTATGTTTGTGTGGTAGAGAGTGTGGGGTGCGTGGGTGAGTGAAAGATTATTATGTAACCTTCCTCTTAAGGATCATAGAGTTTCATGAAAAAAGTAGTTTATTTGATTTGACATAATTTTGATATTAACATGATATAAATATTGAGGTAGTTTTATTCTATATTATGTACTTTTTTGGGGGAAAAAATTATAAGAGTTTTCATATTTAAAAAAAATATATATATATATATATTCGGGTTAAAACTTTACGGTTTGAAGAAATTGTACAGTTATATTGATTTGAGATAATTTTGATATGAATTTATATGCTCTTATTGTATTTTTTTAAATTTTATATGAGATACTTAGTTTGTGAATAACTTGTTTTGCGATATTTGGAATTTTGTCGATTGATATGGGTTTTTTCCCTTTGCTTTCACATTGTTATAGAAGAGAAATTTGGCAGTTTAATTTCATTTGTAATCATTTAAAAATATTTGTAATCTCATTGATATTGATATATTTATTTGTTTGATTGTTTATTGATTGTATACATGCAAAGAATCTTTATTTATATGAATTGTGATTGTAAACTTATTGATTTGAAAGAGGAAGAAAATAAAATATTATTCAAAACAAAAAAAAAATCATTAAAAAAAAAAAACCCTTGGATGTCCTACAAGTTTATTACTTAAATAAATTGGGTTTCTATTTTCGGGCCCAATCGTAGACCCCCTCCCCTTCCGGGCCCTTTTCTTATGCTGTGAGAACACTCCGAAAATGATCTATTAACAAAAGATAATTAACTCTCTGCACGCTGAATTAATTTTTGGGGGATAATAATGACAATAATTGTTTCCATGCTATTTTCTTTAATTCAAGATTTCCATATTGTACCATGGATACTTATTATTATTATTATAATATAAATGTTATCTAAGAACTATTGCCTTTTATTAGCTTATCTAATTTGAAGGTAGGGGAGAAAACTAATTATTACGATTGTTGAATCTAATTATACGAATGTGCAATATTCCAACATCAGCGCGCAAAGGTTTACAAATTATCAGAGAGGTGCAAAATTAAATTTCGAGAAAACGAAAATAAAATGTATCTTTTAAAAGACACTCAGATTTTTTTTTTCATTTAATTCATTCTGTTTTTTTTTTACCATTGAATATCGATGTGATTAGATTTTGTTTTAGAGTGTATCCTGAAACTTGAAAAGAATGCACGAAACTGTAATCAAAAGTTGTAATCATGCATCTTTTGTGAATTTGAAATAGGTCCTTTGGTGGGGTGGCAGTGAAGAACCCCAAATTTGTATACATTTTTTTTAACATTATTTATTTATTTATTTATTTAAAACGGTTTAATTCAACAAGGGTGTCTATAGCGGCTGAAAAGCCGAATTGCATTACCCTTTACAATCATTTACATAAAAAATACAATCAAAATCAAACAAAGAACAACTGAATTTACACGAATTCTACATCTTAAATACACTTATATCACGATATAAATTAAATTAAATAATAAATTGATACTGATACTGATAGTACATGCATTTGTTGTAAAATGTTGTTAAAAAATCGTACAGATTAATTAAAAATTAACATCTGAATGGCAAGACTCGTTTGTTTTCTTTCCCGTAATAATCCTGATTAAAAATGTTATAATGAAATAATAGTTGTTTACTCAAAGCAAAGGACAGAGAGAGTTACAATGGAAATTAGAAAGAGAGAGAAATTGAGCGAAAATCAAAGAGAGAGAAATGAGGGGAAAGAGGGAGAGAGAAAGGAGAAAAGCAACGAGGTGAATTGAGATAGTAAAAAAAGACAGATTGTCATAAAGAGAGATTGCGAGTGTACAACAGATGGATACGTTATTGATTGATTGCACTTCCTATATAAAATTTGAGAATTTACAAAACAAAAAAACGTAACTCCAGTCATGTAAATGAACCTAATGTACAGCTACAGAGGCCTGTGAAATGGATCCTGTAACCAAGGGCAAGACAAAAGAACGTAAAACAGTCTTAACATATGAATTCTTAGCAAAGCGTCATATATAAAAATTAAAAAGAGGCATAGAAAGTAGAGATAGATAGATAGATAAAAGGCTAAGTATCTAAGGGATAAAATGGAGAAGGGTAAAGCAAGAAATGGAGCTAGGAAGAGAGAGAAAGGAAAGAAACAAAGAAAGAAAGAAAGGGAGCTTAAGAAGGAAAGAATGAAAGAGGGATAGAAAGAAAGAAAAAAAGGAAAGAAAGAAAGAAAGAGAAAATGGAGGAGAGAGAGAAACGAAAAAAAACAGAGAGAAGAAAAAAATTAGTAATTATTAAAAGAATTAAGTTAATGAAAACTGGAAGAAGAGAGGGAAAGAAAAGAATGAAATAGGAAACCAAAAGAAAAAAAAACGAAGAACAGACAGAAATGTAGACTGAATTAAGAGAGAAGATGAAAACTTATTAAGTGGATAAAAAAAAAAGACTAAAGGAATTCAAACGTATAAAGGATGAGGGAATTAGAAAGACGCATGCACTGCAAGCTGATTCACAACATGTGGTTGAAAATATATTAATTACAGTGAGAATTCAATAGTCGGATTAGATATGGCAAAGGACTATTTCTATGCCTAACAGTTTTACATTGCACTTCGGTATATTTGTTATTGTTTCTGAGATTCTTAGAGTGTGATTCACCGCGTGTTTGGGGAAGCCAATGTCTGAACCTCGCGCTAGGACCCAAGAGTCTCTGCGCGAAGCTGAGACAGAGGCATTCCCTGCGGTGACTCAGTTTTGGCAAACGGCACCGCTGGAGAGCATTCTCGTAGGAAGTGTACTGAAATCCTAGAATCATGCGACACGCGCGCTTCTGAATACGTTCAATTTGAACAACTTGGGTAGAAGTTAAGCCCGAGCTCCACACGGGAGCGCAATACTCGAGCACCGGTCGAATGTAAGAAACATAGATTTTAACCAAATCGTCAATTGGCAGTCGAAACCTGATTAGATTTCGCAGCATGTGCAGTCTCACGTTTGCCTTCCTTACCATTTCATTTACATGTGAAGACCATTTAAGATCACTCTGTATATTAACCCCTAGTAACTTTATACAATCTGTTTGAGTAATTTCTTGACCCTCAATTAATAAAATTATTGGCAGAGGAGGGTTACGCATGAACGTTACTGTCATACTTGAACATTTCTTGGGATTCAGTTTCATATTATTATTGAGAGTCCATTGTTCTAACTCGGTCACACTTGATTGGATATTAGATGGAGCGGACGATTTTCTACTCTCCAACAATGTGAGGTCATCTACATACTTCCAGTAGGATGGGGGATTAGGACTGTTGCACGCATCGTTGATTATTGCAAGGAAAACAATGGGGCCAAGTCTTGTCCCTTGTGGAGCACCTGTATTAACTTCTAGCCAATCAGAGAAAGATGTGCGATACTTTACGCTCTGTTGTCTGTTGTTCAGAAAGTCCGCTATCCACGCGATAGCGCTCGGGCGGACGTTCATTTGAAGCAACTTGGCAATGGCTATGTTGTGGTTAATCCTGTCGAACGCTTTGCTAAAATCAGTTGTAACAATCGTGGTGATCATTTTCGACTTTTCTGCGTTACTGTGGATCATCTGAAGTAAATCGATCAAGTAGTGCGAGGTTGAGATTCCCTTCGTGTTTTAAGTTTTTTAAGTGGTTTTTAAGTGGTTTTAATTTCTTTTAGCCTCATTTTTTTTTCGTTTTCCTGTAGAAGTTAATCTTGTCGTTTTGACTTTTTTTCATGCCATATTTATGCCGTACTTATTCATTTATTTAGAAATCAGAGTAAATATGGTTGGGTTGTTTATTCGCTGAGTATGGTTTATTATAATATCAAAACTTTATTTTTTGTTTTCAGTTCCTTTTTGGGCTGTGTATCAAGGTGCCAATATAAATGATGTATTATTTTAGGAAAGTTTAGAAGTCAACAAAAAAGAGTAAAGTCTGTGGTGAAGAATATGACCTGAGTCAGCTTTCAGCATCTCCTTCTCACTTTGTCTCCAATCAAAATGTTTCCTGTCACTTAATTAACGATCAAAACAAGCTGAGAAATTTAGCTCTTTTTTACTTCAAAAGCCCAGGAACTTTTCTCCAGGGCCCCAACCTAATTTAACCCCCGCCCGAACTCGCCCCCTTTTCATCTACTCTCCCATGGGACAATTTCATTACTTTGAAAACAAAATTAATAATGGGTCATGGGGTCACGGTGACTCACGTAACATTAAGGGAGCCTCATATTGATATCTTTATTCCGCTCATAAATATGTAGGCCCCACTGTTGCATAAATAAATGAAATTGATTATATTGACGATATTGATGAGCAGTGCACCCTCTTCATTATTATCATCATAATAGATAATCATAATGATGATGATGATAATAATAACAACAACAACTATAATAATAGTCATGGAAACAGGTATTATAATAATGATTAAAATGATAGTGAAACAATATTTTTATTTATGATGATGTCGAGGGAAAAAAGAAAGAAAACGGAGGGAAAAAAGGAAGAAAGGAAAGAAGACAAATAAGTAGGAGAATAATGATAATGATAATAAAATAATAATAAGAAGAAGAAGAAAAAGAAAGAGAAGAAGACATAATTTAGCTCGCATTATGTCGACTCATAAGGACTTAATTTGCGATACACTCTAGTTACTAAATCTTAGGGTTCGTTTTCATAAAGAGTTATATTTTCAATCTTTTTATCACAGATGAGATTGTGGAAATAAATGTATAAAGAGTACTTAAACCACTTAGTTTATTTAAGAAATGTAATTATATCGTGATTATAGAACGAAATGTAAGCGATATGTACACGAACAACATTTCCCTCAGCATATTATCATTCCTGGCGGTCTGTGGCAATTCTAATTAACCCAACACTACCCAAAATTCATAGAGGAGACGTTCAAATCATACTATCAATTTTCAAACTTGTTTTTTCTTCACACTGTTAAATCTTTCATTTTGAGCAAGATTGTAGACGTGGCATACCCGAATAGCTTTAATTGTGTGTAAATTAAAACGAGACAAAAATCGAGTTGGTTATCAGCCAAATCTGAGGATTTTGTTCAATAGAAGAGCTTCCTGTTCAGGGATAAATCAAAATGAGGGTAGGATAAAGCCGCCCCTTGATTTGACGGGGTGTCACCCCCGTTAAAGGGGGACTGTCCTCAGTGGAGGTCACTACACAGTTTAGGGGTCTCAAACTATGTGCTGTAGACTAGTCTTGATACATAAACCTTTGATGGAATGATGTAAGATGTGATAATTTTAGTATCAATTATTATTATTATTTGACAGTGTTTGATGTCGGTCAGAAAATGAGAATACTGAAAAAATGAACTCAGATCCTTTTGTTCATTCTTGTACGATTGTTCTAATTTTGACAATCGTTATACTGAGTTTATATACTGCACGACAACTGTGTGTGTAGCTGAAATGTTTTTTTTATTATTTTAAACACTCTTACAACTTTTTCAAAACTATTTTAATGCTTAAACTTTTTTCAAACAATTTAATTGTTTAACAGCTTAATTTTTAAACTTTTGAAAATAGTTATTAGTGTGTCAGGCTTAAACAACATGCTTGAAATGTTAAACAACGTTTTATAACAGATGTTCATTGCTGCTATTGTCTCTGTCTCTATGTTGAAAATAATATGATTCAACAAATGAAACGAGTTTTAAAAAATCGTGAATAATAAACCATATCCCCCTAAAAAACCACGAAAATATAAAAATAAAGATAAATATTAATGATAATCCGACATTATTCGCAGGGAATTTGTGGGTGAGATGTGAAAGAACGGAGTGAGGGAGAAGGGGAGAGAGAACTTTTGAGAGGGGGTATAGAGAGAGAGAGAGAGAGAGACGTTGGGCCGCGGGGGGGGGGGGGTTGAGAGGAAGCGGGGGCGAGGCGATAGATAGATAGGGAGAAGCAAGAAATCATAAAGTTTATTTCCTCATACATGTATTGATCAATGCCTTTTGGACAGAATCCCAATATGTGGTAACATCATAAACCTCAATCTTGGCAAAGAATCGTTTGAATACAAACAAGTACGTGAGACAAACAACTTCTAACGGATTGCGAATTAAAATTATTAAATCAGATTATGCCATAATCATTTATTCTCGATAAAGTCGCTATACCTATAAAATCATTCATAGAAGTAATATGCCACAAACATTTTATTTCATAAAATATCTTTCCACTTATCTGTCAGTGAAACTTGTTTTTAATCAAAATATGATGATAGATATTGATCAAATTTACAGAAGGGACGATTTAAATGAATATTTATACTGTATATATTTTTTTTATAAAAACATATAACACTCTTAAAAAGGTTTGGCAAAAAGGCGAAATTTTTAACCATCACTGGGCAACATATTGTCCACACAACTATTGGTTAAAATCTGTCCAAATTGGATAATAAAAACTAATAATTGGGTAATAAATTTGCTCAATTGGATAATAATTGCACCAATATATATTTTTACCGACATACATTACCCAACACAGTGGACAGTATCTTGCCCAATATTTGAAGCGTGTATGGTGAAATTTCCGTTTTAGCTCAAAATATTGGAATTAGCTTGAACATTAAGGTCGTGAATGCCTAGGGGCCTAGGGTGAAACTGGATCAGGCGAATTTGGTTGGTAATTATTATTGAAATCGAATCCAAGAAAGGATTATTTGCATGTTACGATACTGTAAAGAATTGTTATTGAAAAAAAAAAAAACGATATGTGTCCAAAAGCATCGCTTTCAAAACTTTGAAGTTTCCGCATACATTTTCTCTTTTCTTTAGCTTATTTCCCCATTATATTCCTTGACCCGAAAATTGGAAAATCACAGAGGGCGTTCCACCCCCCCTCCCCCTTATTTCATGCTTTGTTGACCTGACTCCTTTTGCACTCACAGTTGTGCATGGTAGACTCTGCTTTATCATAATGGCGCCATAAAAATGATTGCGAAATTCAATGATGCAATAACCGACTTAAATTGCTGGTCCCCAATTGCAACACGATGAACATGCTCGTGATTCTGGAAGGTTCTTACTTATTATGGTTCTTTCGATCATTGTCCAACTGATTATTTTTCTTTTATCAATGATAATGGAATACAGACATGCAGGCCTATATACATGTAGGTACACCCCCCCCCCCCTCCCGCGGACCTCCCTTCCGACCCCTCGATATTCGCGAGTTGAAGTGGTTTACTCGTTAATAAACAAGTTTCTTTTCTTTGGTTTACTCGTGTTAATAAACAAGTTTCTTTTTTTATTAAGAGACCTAAATACTTCCTTCCTCTCTATATACAGCGGTATAATTTTTGTGCACGGATTAATTATCTGGGGATAATTTGGTCAGTCTGTTTTGTGATAATCCTGACATAGGCATTAATGTGTTAATCCCGATTCACTAAGACAAGTCATAAAACAATCAGCTACAAGAGAATGGGGGGGGGGGTGGCATGATTTTAGGGGGTGGATCTAACCCATACTGGACTTATCGGGAAAAAAAATATGCTACCCGCATGTTCAATAATATTATGGACGTGGAGTGTGTATTTCCAAATGAATGTCGTACTATTTATAAATCGAAACCAAAATCAGATACGATGGGATTTACTCATCTGATCATGTGACAAAAAAAAATCCATTGTGTCGTTGTGAAAAACAACTTATGATGCCAACGCTGGCTTTGTGCCATAATGACACGTAGTATACTATGAGTAGAATGTTCGACAGCAAGATATGATTATTTATTGATATGTGTGTATTTTTTCCACGTCATCTTCTTCTTTACTGTGATTATAGGCCCTACAACATCTGCACGTGCCTTTTCGGGGTATTTTTTTCATTTCGCCTTTTTGTTATGACTTGATATACCACCCCGCCCTAATTCAGCGACCATAATGTGACGCAAACAATAACATATAATTTTCTCACAATGCAACCTGCCTTCATTCACGTTGCACTCCAATGGTTGTATAAAAAAAGATATTTTCTATGCCGAGAATTGTTACCACACCCTCTAAATAAATCGAATTTCATTGATTCTGAGACACTAATGCAATGTTCCAGTTTGATGACGCAACGATAAAAAAAAAATCAGAAATGGATGCACAGTTCTTGCGTTCTGTTATTAAATCTCATTCAATTTGGAATTTATCTGTACAAACAATGAATGAAAAGAGACAGTATATAGTCAATTCTACAAATTAAATGATTGTTGGATTCGATTGTTACGGGTGTTTGGTTTGGATTTTATCTGTTTTTTATATATAATTTGTTTAAGGGCGCAGTGTCATTTTAATATTTTGGCTGCATGTATTTTATTTTAGTAAACTTCTATCATTTTTACTATTATATCCTCGTATATTATACATGTACATTATTTATACCGTTTTATTCATTTTATTCAAACCACGTATAATTAAGTAGCTTTTTCAAAAATCTGTTAAAACGGCCGCCATAGAGCAAATGTGACTGATGTATCAATATTAATAACTGCACTCTTTCTTCTAATTAGAATTTCTACATTATATCTCCATGTAGTGTTATATTGGCATTGGAGAATAGGCCTATTATTCAGATATTGCCTACCTAGAGTTTGAATATAACTTTTCGTTTCCCCGACGGAGTTATATTTTTTCCAAGGGATTATATTTTGCCCAAAGCGCGCAGCGCTGAGGGAAAATATTCTCCCGAGGGAATGATATAACTCCGGAGGGGAGTTGAAATATTATTTATTAAAAAGATTCGAATATACATAACCTACGTAATATATCCTGCTATTTTATAGCCCTACACAGATTGTATATTGTTCTTGTCACCCACTCCCGCCCTTATTCATTCATTTTGTCATTTCCCGTGCAAAGAGAACAAAGACATTCATAACAAAACAGCGGTCTCTCTGGCTTGACTTAACCTTAGAATATCCTCATTGTCAGGGTTAGAAATACTTATTCAAGGGTGCTATCATTAACTGAGTTTAGCCATAAACCATTATCAAAACCAAAGATTAACCTAGTATACTTGTATGGACGACCGTGACTCATACCTCAAATCAGTTTCTCGGTATTTTGGTTAGCAAACTAAACATACAACAAAAATAAGCCGCCCCCCTCCCGTCAAAATGACAAATTTGAATAACTGGTTTTAAACTTTGTTAGATTTAAACGTTTTTGTATGGAGAGTAACTATCCCGAAAAACAGTTTGATTTGGGGTAGACATGCAGGAATAGGCATATAATATCTGAGAGAATAAAAATAATCATTAGTAAGAATTTATACGGATTTGAATCCCAAAACCAGATGTGTGTGTGTGTGTTTTTTTTTTTTACTTAATGGCATTTAATCGATCCTGGGTTTGCATGACTTATTTAGACTGAGGTTCCGTCTTTGTGTTTAGTCTCTAAACACTCATTAAGAGCGAATTTCAGGTTGTACGTTGTCCCCTTTTCGGTAGGGAGACTTTTTGAGCAGCGCACCAATGTTGCAGAAAAACTATTTTGTCGAAAACTCATTTCCTCTTTCACACCAACAGTTTTCAAATTCACGGTAAGTTCACACATTCACTGACAACGCAAAAAAAAGGGGGGGGGGGGGGAATGTATTATGCATGTATGTATATCGCACCGCGCTCAAACAATAAGCACCACAATATGTAGACATTTCTTGTCAAGAGAAAGAGCCCTCTTTTCCCTCACTGAGTATACATGTACATGCACCTAATGTAGGCCTATATCATTAAATCAACAGTTTGCCAATGCCAAGCATTCATTGTTCAACTACCACCTGCCACAACAATCTTTTATCAACGGGCTACTGTATTAATTGAATAAATGATTGAAGTGCACATATTAGTTACATTCACCTGTGATAATACATCTATTCCTAGTATAGGTAGAATATTGACAGACCTATTTACCAATGCATTCAAATTAAAATTATTACTACTTTTAAACAAAGATTGTACTTGAAAATCTGAAAGCTTGCCAGGAATTGCCATCCATAGCAACAAGTAATTATGTAGCTAGTTCAAATAAAGTGGTTGAATCAGTTGGTAAAAACTAACAATCCTTCTGGCAAATTGTCAATTGAATTTTGTTGTTTTTTTAGGTCACATAAAGATGTCTCGCCCAATGAAAAATGTGTAATGGATTGCAATTCACATTCTTCTAGGGCAAGTACTGCTTCAAAGTTCAATGCAATGAAGATACAATAAAAAATGACAATTGATTGAATTACAAGTATTCTTAACAGGTGAATGGAACTATGCCAATACACATCCAAAAGAATCGGTACACACACACACACATAACCCCACCTCACACACACAACATACATCAGAGAGTTTTAGATTTGTTCAGGGATTCTAGTACAACACCGCTTGATTAAAAAAAAAGGGGGTCCCATTCTGTACAAATTTGTTCTTTTCCAATTAAATAACACGATTTAAGTCGGATAATAAATCAATAACAAGTTTTTGTTTTTGAAATAGGGTCTATCATCTGAGCTCACTCAAACTTTGACTTGGCAAAGTGTTTGAATATTGGTCTATGAATCAATGTAGAACTAAATTTCAATCACCCAAGCATTCACGTTTATTAAGGAACATATAATGATAACAACATTAACTTGTAAATTTAATATTTGTCATTTGATGTTTTATTATTTTTTTTCCATCTAGAAATAAATATTTTCTCCATTCATGATTCAATTATTTTACACAAGTCTGTATTGTCTTTGGCATGATTTCAACAAAAAAAGTCACACCCGACAAACAGACAGTCTATACAGAATTTCAGTACTTTGGCATTATAAACACACATTCTGGAAATTCACAGCATATTTTTCTTCTTAACAAAGGGCTTAGATGAATGGCAGAGTCCGATACCTGTTACCAACATTCACAAAACATAAAAAAAGGATTTAAAAAAACAACGACTAATGCACATATTGAAAGATGTCATGACATTGTACAAATTGATATTAAAAATGTGAAAGAGACATATGAATCGAGTGCCATTTAAGCACTATTCCATAATCTCTTATTCCAAGATACAAAAACAACATCAAATCAACCACGCAGCATCAGTTATTACAAGCACCAAAAAGAAGAATATTTTAAAAATCTATAAAAACCATTAAAAATATGAGAGCCCAAAGGGAGTCACAACATTTGCACCATAGGGAATGAGAGTTTGAAGGGGGAGGGGGGATGGGGGGCTAAGCCTGGGCTGCCACGGACTTGTTGACCCATCTGTATTGTTCCTGTTTTGGTTGACGGACCCACACCTTGTTCTGAGGGCGGTGAATGACTCGGGGCGTGTTGGCTGCATTCCTGCTGAAAACAAACTGAGAGTTCATCGTCTTGCGACCGCCGTTCGGCCGGAGGTTGTCGTTGAAGACGGGCTTGGGGCTGGCAGGTTGAGAGGGAATGTTGGCGAGTTGATTTGCATTTTTGTTATTGTCCTGTTGGAGATTGTTGGCATTGTTTGTTGAGGACACAGGAGTTGATGGTCGGTTGTCCGTTTGTTGGTTGAATGTAGCTACTTCACAAACGGTTCCCCTCTCTCCAAATCTACGTACAAGGAAATAAAATACGAATATATTATTACTCATAAAATCAACAAAATTTAATTTAATCAGATAAAGACTAAGATACATTTATAAATCTGATTTGCTGATATTGTGATGAAATCTCATTGTTGATTGATTTAAAGTTTCCATTATGTTTTTTTTATAATTCTGTTTCACCGTACTAAATAAGATGTTGCAAAACAAGAGTGGAATTGGAAGCTACAACATGTAGACCTATGTTGAAACAGATTTTATGTGTAGATTTTTTATGTGTTCTCACAAATTTGGAAAATTTTGTGCAAATCCAGAACGCATAATTTTTATTTCTTATTTGTGTAAGGCAGAATTTTTCCCTTTTTTTTCTTGGTTGCAATGAAATTTGATTGCAACTCTCATTGACATTGCTGAAGAAAAATATGTGAGGGCAACTGACCTGCAACTAACTTCCATAGGATCGACCCAAAGAGTCAATTCTGCAGGCAAGTTGAGGTGATTGTAATGGATTCCGCAGTCTTTGGCAGTCTTACTGATGACACTGTCCCTGGGCTCGTTTCGGCTGACACGAATGCAGCGATACGCTTGTCCTTTCGAGGGCTTGTCTTCGTACCAGTGATTTCTGAACTTCTCAACAAGAGTCAACGCTAACTTCTCTGAGAATTTACTTAACTGTTCAGCTGTCAGGCTCGTGTTTCTCTTCACGATCCTCGTCAGAAATACAACTGCTGCGGCTATTTCGTCCTTCATGTTGTCAGCTATGTCTGCATGAATGTGAAATCTAACTCCAAAAGTATCAATCCCAGTGCAAAGTTCCACGTAGTCTCTCCGTGTAATGTATCAAAATATTAAGGCCTCGGGCTCGCTGGAACGAAATTCCTTTGTTGTGTCAAGCTGATCAAAATCGCAAATTGCGCTAAATCTTCGAATCCTTCAAAAGGCAAATTTTGACTGTAGTGAGATAAAGACAGGATGAACAGCTTAAGATGACTGGTTAGGGCTGTTTGGAATGTCTTTTTAGAAGAACGACGAATAATCTGCAACGTATTCGTGACTCATTCTTAGAACACAAATTCACGGAAGACGAACGCGAAGCGAGTGAGCAAGCTATGACAACAACTCACAACAACAGCTGAGCAGCTCCGCGCGTTGTGTGTAACAGTAAATAAAACGTCATATTGATCACGTGCGAAGCTTGCCCAATCAGAACTCAGGGAAGGGGCGTTCCCACGCAAAAAGTGTAAACAGTTACCATGACGCATGCAAATTAACACCAAATATGGAAAATATAAGCGCGATGGCAATGTGATGCCGCTAGGGGGAGACATAAAATAAAGATGAAATACGAGGCTAAAAATAGACCTCGTTCTGGGGGATTTCCCTGCCTTCGGAATACGTAATACCACCCATCAAGGGGTCTGAACCAAATTTCACAATTAGGGGAAATACAATTCAGACGTGCTTCTTTATGACTTTGCTAAGGATAATTTTGAGCTGTCACCAGGAATCAATGTACTAAAAAATCTGTGTATGTTTGTTTTGGTCGATACGTATGTTAGAAAGACCTTATTTTGAGAACTGATAAGCCTGAAGGGCACGTTTGAAGTGATCCTCACGAAAGTAAATACCCTTGTACTGTTGTAGTGTTTTTAGATGAATCATTTAAAAAATATAGAAAACACAATCGAGCTTTGACCTAAAACACAGGGCTAATAAAAACCTTGGTATTTGCTGTCAACATGTATTTATAATTAGATTCTGATTTAGCTTATTGAATGTTTTGACTCCAATCCTTTCTCCTACCCCCCTTCTCTCCCTCTCTATCTCTCAGTCTCCTTCTCTTTGTCTCTTTCTCTCTCTTTTTCACTCCCTCCCTTCCCCCATGTTTTTCTTTGTTCCTATGAAACATTTCTTTTTTCTTTTGTCTAACATTTATCTGGACATTTATATTGCATAATGGGTAAACACATGAAATGGATTTCCTTGAATTTTTTACAGAGAAAAATCTGGCCAAATATTTTAGAATGTTACTGTGTGCATGCATATGTAAGCAACTGTATTCCTAATATTAAAGTGGAAGGTCACCCTGATGAAAAGGTGGCGGTAGAAATAGCGTAAAAAATAATAATAAATATTGGTGAAAGTTTGAAGAAAATCCAACAGAGACGAAGAATGATATTGGCGTTTGATTTGTGACATCATAAACAGGCAGCTGCCCCATATGTTACAGTTATGTAATATAAAATGCAGAAATTTCAAACTTTAAATGGATTGTGATAACTTAACGTTTTCTTCTTTTAGAAGCGGGTTCAAAATAAATTATCTGTTGATACACTGAAGGTACAATAAAAACCACTTTCATTTTTTTTTTTGAAAATGACATTTCATTAATTTTTTTTTAAATTAATGATACATGTAGCCTATCCATTATGCATCAGGCTAGCGGCAAACTACTGAAGGGCGAGGGCGAAGCCCGAGCTCCGCCCTCGCCTGACGGTTTCCGGCTTCATCCTCGTCCGTCAGTCTATTTCACGCGATCAGTAACTTGCCCACTAGCCCTGCGCATATCAGATAGGCCATGATACATGGGAAGATGCTCGCATAAGAAATCACAAATAAAAAAATTCTCATTCTAATAACTTTTTTAATTTTGATGGATTTCCTGCAAATTTTCTTAAAGAGAAATTCCAGTAGTTGCAGTAAACACTGATTTCATGAGAAAGTCTGTAAAACCAGGCTTAATTGTCAGTATATCATCCAGGATCTAGATCTGGTACAGTTACATAAACTGAACTTTGTGAAATCTTGAAATCTATGCTGAAAAATGTTCAGACTGAACTTCCCCAACACAGACAAGCGCACGTGGGACAGTGTATAATTATTGCTTTGAGTGTCGGGCCCGACGCTCTACCCGAATCCTGTGCTTATTTGCTGATTTCTCAGCAATTACACAATTTCTTCCAGAATCCTTTGGCACACGCGTTTTATTTATACAAACAGACACTTTGGTGGTCATTTCATTGGAACTCATTTTGATATCGTTACCAAAACTAGCATTTACCTTTAATTATTTTATCTGATATTTTTAAAATAACCTTTTTCGTCAGGGTGAACTTCCCCTTTATTCAATATGTACTTACTACCATACCTTAAGTTCAGCAGAAAATGTTCATCCAGAAACACAAGGCAATATAATAAAAATATAACTTTTAATTCCTACTGTACAAACACAGAACATACTTTGATAAATAAAACGTATACAGAATGCTGGAACATATTCACTCCCAAAGCAGAGTGTATAAAACTCACTCACACATGTGTTGAGTATTACATGTACTTCACTCACTTATTGCAAAAAGGTATTAGGCTTGCTTATAGACCAATATACAAATAATGAATGTTTATGAGTGCAATGGACACACTACCTCATGAGGTGAAAGATGAAATGATCCATTCAACGAGGTGTATCCGAGTTGAATGGATCATTATTTCATCTTTCACCGAATGAAGTATTCTGTCCATTGCACGAATGAAAAACATTCATTATTTGGTTTATATGACACCTAAAAAAATTTTTTTTCCATATGAAATACATTAATTTCGATGCAAAACATGCTCACGCAGTGCGAGTTCGGTCTGTTGCAGTGATTGTTACGTCATTACAACATGCGTACTGCTGGTGTATGAGCTGCAGTCTCGGTGCACGAGTGCAATGGACAAAATCGTATGGACCCAAAATTGCACGATGAATGGATCCAAAATTGCACGGTTGATGACGTCATTGCAAAATGGGCTGAATGAACGATATCAAACAACCAATCAAATCACAAGGATCTATATAGGTGTCATATAATATACAAATAATGAATGTTTATGAGTGCAATGGACAGACTATTTCATGAGGTGAAAGATGAAATGATCCATTCAAAGAGGCATAACCAAGTTTCAAAATGGATCATTTCATCTTTCATAGAATGAATTATTTCTAAATACGACACCTAAAAATAAAGCATTGTCATTTGACACTGATGAATGTGGATGCAAAAGTGCAATGTAGCTGAGCGAGCGCGGTCTGTTAATTGCCATTTGTCACGTATATACATTACATTTTAATTTTTTCCTCAAATTGTATATATGTTTTGCACCACTGTATTTTTGTTTCGAACAGAATATTGGCAGATACAAATGATGTTCAAATAAATTCAATTCAATTCATTACACGCTGTAAACACAAAAAGTTTTTACGTACTGTGCCACACGCATGCAATGGACAAAATCGCATGAATCCAAAATTGCACGATTTGGATTCAAAATTGCACAAATGAAGATGTCATTGTAAAATGGGCTGATTGATTATTAAACATTAAACAACCGATCAAATTACAATGATCTAAGTGTCATATAAAATATTTTGTAATAAAATGATTTGGGTAAAGGGGGAGAATGGAAAAAAAAAGAATGCCGAGAGTTCGAGAGAAATCGTACAAATACAGGCTGTCTGGAAAAAATGAGATCAATAAGTTGATGTTATTTTCAAATTGGCAATTTGGTGAATACATTTTGACAAGAGGTATGATTAGAATGACTCCAACATTTGTCATGTAATTAATTATAAGAATTTGTTGGTTATCGTTGGTGAAGTACCTTTCCTCATATGGTGGAATTCAAAATATAACATAGCCAGCATATTGTTATATGTATTCTTAATAGTACACTTGCAACAAATATGCAATTTACTCGACAAAAACCTATTAACAATCTTCCCTTGCGTTGTCTATTACTTTCATTAATAAGCAAATATACTCAAAATGTACACTTTGATATGAATTCATTGTTAACTGACCAGTGCAGTCCTTCACGTTGATAATTTCGTGGAGCTCAATAAATCGCTCTCCTTATTTTTTCCAGGAGCTCAATTGAGCTCCTCAGAATCGCTCTCCTTGAGGAGCTCAAATCAATTCAATACAATACATGTATGATAAATTGTAGATTTTTCTTAAATTTTTTAAATTGTAAATACAATAGATGTGTAGCTATTATTCTGTGGTGAAACAAGGCCTGGGTCAATACGTTTATAAAATATCACGCTCCTGCTTAAAAAAAAAACTTAAAGAAAAATACTGTACAAAAAATTTCTAAAATTTCACATTTTACATCTTAAATCCATGAAATGGCCATCTATTTTCCATAATTCCTTGAAATTATTTTGATTTAGTTGAAGACTATTAGTAAAATGAAGAATATTAAGCTCTTTCTTAAATCTGATTGATGATGTTACGATCGGTAAATATTGTAGTCCCACATGTAGACTTCCATGGTGTTGCAACATTAACTGAAAAAGATCGTTCGATCGTTTTGATCGTTATTGATCGTTTTACACTTGGTCAACACCATGAAAATCTACATATGGGACTACAATTTTTACCGAGTTTAACATCAAATCAGAGTCAGGAAAGAGGTGAATATTCTTCATTTCTTCGGTAGTTTCTAACTTAATCAAAATAATTTCAAGGAATTATGGAAAATAGATGCCTATTTCATGAATATAAAGATGTAAAATGTTAAATTTCAGTACCTTTTTGTGAAGGTGTTTTTTTTTTTTTTTTTAGGAGCGCGATTTTTTGTTCTCATTTTTTTTAAGGAGCGCCGGCGCAATCGCGCTCCTCAAAAATGAAGGTCTGCCAGTGGCAAGAACATGTGATAATGAATTAAAATATTTATTGACAATCAATGAGAATAATCTATTATCATCAAACACAAAGATCATAAGTGGAATGATGTACTACTATGTCATTTGTAATAGACCTAGTACGAATGTAGTCCTTGAAATGCAGCACGGGTAACATCTGCTCTTATAAATCCAGAGTGGTTTATGCTGCATTATTACATGTAAAGAGTGCTAATAATCAGAGACTTGCAACAATGTAAAGGCTTGGTCCCACTGCACTTACAGATGCAGAGAGAATGTAAAACGGAAAAGAATCTTGCCATCCGTTGGAAAATGTTATGTATCCGTTGTGTACTGTATGCATATGCGTTTCATACGCTCTATATCCATCGAGCATCTCTGTCCAAGTTATTTCACTGTTCGCACATTATGTCCATTGTCTGGAGCGGGTGGAAACGGATGGAGCCACCGCGAAATTTTGCTTGTCCGCTGTATCCGTTATGAGTACGTTTTGTGTCCGTCGGCCAGTGGGACCAGGCCTTGAATAAGAGGTGCTATTAATACAAGCAAGTAAGATCTTTACAATTATTCTTTTCATTTCCCTATTGATTATGCTTAAGATATTTTCAATATGGAAAATAGAATTGAGTCATGCAATTAAGACATATCATCATCATCATCATAATTCCTTTCAGGATTTACTTCAAATTTTACCCAGGGGTGGATGGGGGCACTACCATTACAAGGTGGCCCCAAAAGCCTGTAAAAAGTAGAAAGGGTATTAAAATTGCCAAAATGAGGGAAAAGGGGAATAGTTTTCACCACTGTCATGACAAAAAAAAAGTATTTGAGGCATCATTTGGGAAGAGAAAATATGATCAAACACCCTGCGTAGGTACTACTCTGAGATCAAAATTCTATGCAGAATCTGTCCCATAATTCAACCCTAATTAATATTTTGATGACGAGACTTGCATTGAATTCATAGAACGTCTTTTATTTACTGGCTTGCTTCTTTGGTTTTTATGTGCAAATTGAAATTAGTGTAAATTTACATGGTTCAAGTTACAAACCAACACACTTAAGACTGATTTTATTTTGGTACTCTATTGCAATATGACACACCGGTGCTACTAATTTGAAACCGTTTAGAACCCGTTTCCAAGGGGATTCTAAGGTTGTGACATCACACTTCTATCAGCTAACAAACCCTCTCGAGAGGTTTGTCATCGCTTCAACAGCCATAGCCATTCTATCGTCTTCCAAACCAGGATAACGGCTCCTTATCTCATCTTCACTCGTCATCAAGCTCTTCACATTATCTATACCCTGAGGTGAAAGGTCACCGCTACCAGGTTTCTTCGGAGTTCCTTCTTCGCCGCTCCTCTCCTCCTCGACATCAACGCCCTGCAGCTGCTCAATAGGAAAGACATGAGTCTGGTGATCGGTTCTAAGCTCCTGATGATATTGCACCTGAGAGAGTGGATATCCACCGGTCTCTAATGTCACCTTTGACCCTGACCTTGTCATCGACGACATATCTTGGATGTTCTTCGCGATGGCGTGAGCACTGTCCTGATCCTGCACAATGTTATACAACCCTGTCTCGTTGGACTGGACAGGTCTTTCTTTGGCACCGATGGCGCTGTTCAGGTCTTCGACATCGAAGACTCTCCTCCCGGATTCGTTTGCGTTTTTCAGGTCCAGGGTGTAATCCACGATGATGACTGATCCTTGGGAATCTTCTACATATTGCACCTTGCTGGGTTCAAAGTTCACTTCATCACAGAACCTTTTATTGCTTGGTTCGAGGATCTCTTCCTCCGGTGAAGCTGTCTTGCTAGCCTCAACATTGACTTTCTCAGGGGAACCCTTCTTTCTTCTCTTGGTCCGTCCCTTCCGTGGTGACCTTCGTTTCTTAGTTGCCTGAGGATACAAAAAGAGCATGTTCAACTTCCAAAATGTCAAATGTTTAATAATCTCATGAGGTTAAACAAGTTTCTTTATTGTCAATGGTAAATATAGTATTTCATAACATGTACCTATGGTAACAGATGTCAACGGAAGTGAAACAATTGCCACTGGGGACAAGTAGCCTTTACAGACAGATTCTATAACATTTTAGGTGGCCACAAAATACAGGTTTTCATTACAGGTAGGTGGCCACTATGGCAGGTTTAACTGGATATGATTCTACGATAGTGCCCCTTCAAAGTTACGATTTCAAAATTGAGTTTGAATTGTAAAATCTAGCATAACTTCCGACTCACCTTTCCTTTCTTTGCTTCTTGTGTGGTAGATGACTGGTGATTGGCAGTTACTTCCTCAGGGATAGTCTTCAGGGATGTGGAAGTGGGTGTGGCTGTGGGTGGGACAGTGGTTGGGGCTGAGGGCGGGGCTGTGGGTGGGGCATTGATGGAGGTATCTTGTAGGAACTGTTGTGTGAGTTCAATGCTCTCGTAGCGTACCGTCTGTAGCCTCAAGAACCCATCCTCATGCTCCCTATACCTGTCAGAATTGAAACAAGTCAATAATGTCAGTCATAACCTGGGCTTTCCTGTTATATAGGAGTTAGCAAATGATGATGGGGCTGATTTCTATGATTAATTGCATTGATTATCATATATGATCAATTGTAACAGTGAGTCCTAAAAATCAAAGGGTTTAGAAGCTTTAAGTTGCTGGGCCTTGAATTAATAGAACATTTGGTTGACAAGTTGATCACATGATAAATTGTAGTATTTTTCATAAAAATATAACAATAAATAAATAATATAGGACTTCTATAGCGCACGTATCCACCTTGCTAGGTGCTCAAGGCGCTCCTATATTACCCCGGCTAAGCTGGTCTACCGATTCCGGTGCTCACAGCTTTTTGAGGAATTATTTCCTGCCGGTACCCATTTACCTCACCTGGGTCGAGTGCAGCACAGTGTGGGTAAATTTCTTGCTGAAGGAAAACACGCCATGGCTTGGAATCGAACCCACATCCTTCAGATTGAAAGACGAGAGTCTTAACCACTAGACCACGATGCCCCCACTATATCAAGGTGTGGTGCTCTGTTTTTTTTTTGCTTACCTCTAATGCAAACAGCTTTTACTTACAGCCACAGTTAGCATTATCACTAGCTTGAACTTTTCTTAAAGTGCCCATAATATATTAAAAAAGCTGAGCAGCCCAATACGTTGAGGGCGACAAACAGGAAACTTACCTGAACCTGACGTGACCAGAGGGCCACTTGAAGCGATGCTTCTCTTTAAGATGATTGGTTAATGCATGACCTCTTGCGAACTTTGATTGGCAAACGTGACACAAGTATCGTTTCTCCTCCAAGTCCTGAGAAAAATCAGCACAAGATTACAAGACAAACGGTAAGAAATGGAAATTTCAATGGAAGTATCAATATCATATTAATAAAGTACAGGCACCACAGCCCCACCCAATGCCTTAAATACTGCCTAACCTCCTGCCCCACCCAATCCAAACATCCAATACTAATTAGTCACAAGTATTAGACTTTTATTTTTTTTTATGATCACAGACAAATCTAAACAGTTACTGTTTGAATTTTCACATAGTGTATAGGCATTTGTAATCTTTTCATTACTAAACCTTGTTGATTTACGATTTGAATTTCATTGTAAAAAAATATATTTCAATCAATTGATTATTGCAAGGAATCAACATTAAAAAGCTTCAGCGGGTTCCCTTTTTCATTTTCACATATTATGTCTTTGTTGCTTTATATTGTAAATTTTTCTTGTATTTGAAATGAAAAAGAATAAATGCAATCAATCAATCAATAAAAAAATTACATACTGAATCTACACCTGATGAGATGCACTCTAAATATGCTGAGAATAGGTGTATGCGTTGTCAAGGCATGCTTTCAAATTTTAATGGTATACTTACTGAATGACACTTCCTGAAGTGTGTTCTGAGTGCGCTCAGTGTCTTAGCAGTGAATGTACAGCTTTCAATATCACAAGAATACGCATCACCAGCATTATGACTCTCCATGTGTCTCCTCATATCTGTCCTTGTTTTGGCTCTGTCAAGATAAGAAAGTCAATACATATAATATAATATAATATAATATAAAATAATATAATATAATATAATATAATATAATATAATATAATATAATATAATATAATATAATATAATATAATATAATATAATATAATATAATATAATATAATATAATATAATATAATATAATATAATATAATATAATATAATATAATATAATATAATATAATATAATATATGATATATGATATGATATGATATAATATAATCTGGCCTTGTGAGAGATATAACATTTATAGCCTGGAGTGCAACTGCATAGCTGAGTCAAAGACGGGGGCAATATGACTATACAGAGAATAATTAATGTTGTAAGTCCCTAAAGTAGGTATTCAAAATTATCTTTATTAACAAAATTAGACACTTGGAAAACAAATTTTCCCCATCTTGAAAAGTTCACAATATGGAATGCAAGTATGTATGTTCTAAAAATAATTATAAAGCATTTATAAAAAAACATGTGAAATCTGGCATAAAAACACCCAGAGTGCGCAAAATATTGTTGACATTTTTTTTACTTTTGTCCTTCCCATTCAAAACATAGATTGAAACTGGTTTCCATATGGCAGAAACAAGGGACATTGCCCTAATAACTTTTTTACTCGAGGACCACTTTGACTCTCAGATTTTTTTTGAGGCCCACCAACCAAAATTTTAAGAAAACATCAATTTTGATGGAAAATATGTTTTGTGAAAATTTGAACACAAAGCTCTGAAGCACATTCGAAACAAACAGTTTGAGAAGTAATCTGCATTCACAATTGTCCGGTAAATGGGCAACAATTAAACTACATACAAAATATGCATGCACATGACGTTCACATCAAAGTTAGATCGAAACCATCATTAGTGTGCATGTGCATGCTTTGCAACATGCATGATACCTAAGCGTGCTTCAGTTTTGTTTGACCCACGTAGACTGATTGAAGATACCATGTTCAAACAGGCCTGTGAAATATACTATAGTTTTTCTCCTATTCTTTTTCTCCCCGTGGAGCTTCTCGCTGCCAACCTGAGAGAGCTTCACGGCCCACTGGTGGGCCGCAGCCCAATGTTTGAGAAGCGCTGCCCTAATGAATAACCCCTTCCTATCGTTATTGATGACAAATATTGTTATTGATGTAATTGTTGAATACTTACGCATGGTCGCAGAGTTCACAGGAAAAAGGTCGATCTGAGGAATGTCTCCACTGGATATGCTTCTTCAACACAGAGGGCGCCGGACATGTCATGTCACAGAAAGGACACTTGTAGTGATTCACTAGAAATAATAATGCAGAATGATTAATTTGATTCAATTTGATGTTCATGGCACATTACTCAATTTCATAAGGACTGGTGCTTTTACAAAAATTTGAGTAAAAAAAAATAAACAAAATGGAAATAATTCTGTTAAGAAATGTAATTCAGATATACACATTCAGAGGGAGATGTCTCTATATGCTTGAGTTGGGGGGGGGGGGGTCTCCAACCACAACAGAGATGATTTGTTTTTGCTTTATGTAAAGTAATTCATGCTATCCGCCAATGCGAGTTTAAAACCTATCAAATCGTTGGACATGTATACTTTAAATGCCAAAACCTTGACAGCATCATTTCCATTTTGTGATCAACTGCAACTTCATGTGCAAATATATATCAACAGAAAAATTAAAATTCTGTGGTGACAGCATTGCTTTCATACAACTATTAAACCAACAATTAATGTAGGGGAAAGACATGGTAGAATACAGGTACAGGTATTTCAAAACTAAATTGATAAAACTAAAAGACATGATAAATTCTTACCATGGTGTCTCATATGGTCTCTCAACAATCTTTCAGATGCAAAAACTTTGGAACAATGAGAACACTGGAAATTAGGCTCTGAAATTTGAAGAAAAAAAAATTAAATCAGCATTACCAGCTCATCACCACCATCATCATCATCATCATCACCATCATCGTCGTCATGATCACCACCACCATCATTGTCATCATTATCATCACCATCACCACCACCACCACCGTCAACATCATCACCACCACCACCACCGTCAACATCGCCATCATCGCCATCATGATCACCACCATCATCATCATCATCATCATCACCACCACCACCACCATCATCATCATCATCATCATCATCACCACCACCACCACCATCACCACCATCATCATCATCATCATCACCATCATGATCACCACCACCATGATTGTCATCATCATCATTACAATCACCCCCCCATCATTATCTGCATTATGATTGATCTGCATTAGCTTATGATCATCGTCAGACATTAGCGTCATCACCACCATCATCATCATCGATATCCTACTGCTCCACCTCATAAAAATCTTCACTCTTCTAATATATAATGATCTGATGAGCCCTATTAATGGATTTATTGTTTACTTTAGTCAGCCCACCTGTGCACTTTGAAACACCTGTATAAAGCGCCCTAAAAATGTTATCATTATTATTATTATCATAATTATTATCATAATTATTATCATCATTGTTATTATTATTATCATTATTATTATCATTATTATTATTATCATAATTATTATCATCATTGTTATTATTATTATTATTATTATTATCATTATTATTATTATCATAAGTTTCCTATCATGATCCATGAAGAAGCACCGAGAATGACCTATACATACCATCTAGTATACCCTGGCGATGAATGTGATCGAAGAACTTGGTTCTGTTGCTGAACAGACCACCACATTGACTGCAACCAAATCTCTTTTCCTGAGAATGACATCGGAGATGATCCCGGAGCTTGTACTTATCCTTGGTCTTCACCTGGCAATCTGAAAGAAATGAGTCAGTCAATGACTGAGTTTTCCTATCTCAACTAATGTTACCTCCAGTTAACTTTGCCAAAGTCGAATCTTCAAGGCCATACAATTTTTTTACTAAGGAGAAATTTAACTTTAATAGAACAGGCATAAAACACATGCCTTGCATAATACAGAGATGCCAACCTAAAGGGATGGTTGTCAGGAATATTTACCATATTTGTCAGGAACAAATGGGAGTTTCTCAGGAACATCCCGCGAAGTAGCATCGTTTATACAGGGATGCCACTAGGTGTCCTCCAAAAATACTGAAACTCATCGCGGGCCGGGACAGTGTCCAAGAAAAAAAAATTTAGGGGGGTCCACCTTTAATTTTGGGATGGACACATGTCACAGGTAAAAAATTGGACAAGCAAAAAAAAAAAAAAAAAAAAAAAAAAAAAAAAATTAGGAGGGGGGTCTGCCCCCTCCTCAAATTTAGGGGAGGGAGGGGGGGGAGGACCAAGTGGCTTCTTACCTTGTTGTGATCGATGACTTTGAAGTCAATTAGGTTTGAAAAACTGACGGTAGTTAGTTGTGTGTTTCTCATAGAACGCTAGACCAAAAGCTTCAGTCTCTGTATTTTGGTTGTTCAGCTGAACCGCGTTGGCTCCACTCACCAATACATAGACTGAAGAGTTGTTGGCCCGTACATTAAGACAACGTATCAGCTAACCCAGGGAGCTCTGGGCTAGCTGATACGTACTTAACCCAAGGAGCTCCGGCCCGCTTTTCGGGCCGGAGCTCCCCGAGTTCCGTATCAGCATGCAGCAGTAACGTTAGATCTAACATTCGGCGGAAACCTGATTTTCGGATCGTTTTTGGTACATCAAATGTCACATTATGAAAAAATAATTACATCCAAACTTACGAGAAAATATATAAAATTCAGAAACATCGTACCTTAGACCGCAGTTACCGCTAATTCCTTTCAAATGATGATCAAAACTTAGTCATCCTCGATTCCTTCGTTGGTCATCGTAAGTTGCCATCTTGGATGACGTCATCATTTTTACAGTCGTATTTACCAGTCGCTATTATACCGCGATTCGTGCCGCTGATTTGTGCTTGTCTATGTGCGTGCGTTCGGAACTTGTCGCTCGCATTGATAGGCCAGGATATCGATAATTCTAATCAGAAAGCCTTGATAAAAGCATAACTCAATGAACGTAGTAGGCAGTGCGCGCGTTTATAAATTATAGTAGAGAAACTCCCGTTGGTTTACCGTTGGCCACACACACGCTGCATGCACGATACATGTATACACAATACACGCACAATACACAATACACGCATATATACACATGCACAGCAAAGCAATACACATGTATTGTAGTTGTTTTTTCCGTAACCTTTTTATTGTTGCCGTAACACCGTAATTGGAGGAATAAAATCGGAACAAATACGGCGAATCCGTAACGGTTGGCATCTCTGCATAATATTGACTTATGATAAGTAATTCAATATGCAATTTTGCCTGTATTTTTAAATTTTAAATGTTTTTTGTTTGGCCCATAGGTCAATTCCTGCCCTAAAATGGCAAGAATTTAGGGACTATTAAGATTAGTTCAATGTAAAACACACAAAAAGAGTTCCCAGTTGAAGGAAAAATTGAGATAGTGCCTTTTTTTTGCAAATGTCAATTCCCTCTACTGGTTTGCTATAATGAATGTATTTTTTATACTAGAGTAGGACATTCGAACCTGCACTATGCCTATATGTTGAACTTCTACACTCCCTTAGTTTCGGACAAACAACAGATTCTATGTCAGTGTTGAGTTTGGAGTACAATCTAACAAAGTTCTTTACTTGCAGAGTAGGCCTGGGAGTAAACTCGAACGACCGTAGCATTTGATCAGTTTATCAACAATCAGCAACCGAACACTACTTTTTACACAAATCAAATGTTCGCCAGATGTTGATTACTGATATTAAGTTCTCCCTGTTTTTCCTAGCAAACAATGGTATGGCAAAAAAGGCTCATCATCACAGGTGAACTGCAGAGTACACTCTGTACATACCTCTCCACCTGCATTCTAATACACCATGTATAGGCTCCTCCATCTGACTGTGCATCTCAACATGACAGTAGAAGAAATCTGGATTGTTTGTCACAAACTACAGTAGAGAAAGAAAATAAAATTGATGAAGTAATCTAATCTGAGAAAATGTGCCAGATAGAATGCAGCTCTCAAGGAGTTATGTTTTAAATGTTCGGTGCCGATTGGCATCAGATTTACCCTTATGTGGCTGAGAGGGGGTGGGTGTTGATTCAGCCCCCATTCGATCAACATTTTTCATAAGAACAATAAAATGTATTTTAAAAAATACAATTTGACACCATTTTTTTTTTTCATTTACATACATTTGATCAGAATCACGCAAGGGCCTTATTTACAGATTTACAGCCAAATCCTAATTTCAAGCATAAATTAAGATAACAAATTCTTATAGAATAACATAAAATGATTTCCTGACTCAGTCCGTACTAGCAGGGAGAAGCTCTGGATGAGACGACTTCGCACCACCCAACCTCATGGGCTGAACATCCAAGAGGGGAACGACTGATTTTTCTTTCCTATCCACTTTCAATTTATATATACATATAATTTTTCCCCTCAGCTCTTTTGAATAGTTACATTATAGTTTCTTACTCTACTTTCCTCCCATATCTCATACAAGCTCAGCTCCAATTTTTCCTTCCTTATTCAGGCGATATAATAATTATTATATATATATATATATATATATATTTGTTTTTTCTCCACTCACCTCTTTTAGATTTACCACATTTGCTTATTTACATGTAAACTATGGTTTCTTCATAATACACCCCCTCTCTTCTATATTTGCTTTTACCTTTTTAGGCAATTTGCTTCCTCTTTTTCACATATACAGGTTTTTTTTCTTTCCTACTATATAGTCTTATGTTTTTTCCCGTCACACCTAGCGGATTACCATATCAGTTACACCATATGTGTATATATTTATATATTTTTTCATATACATTTCTTTTTTGGATATATTTATATACATATCACTTATAGATACATATTTACACTTACCTTCTTCTCTTAGTTTGTTTTATGCTTTATCATATATACTTATATGTCTTTTGCACATTATCAGTTGTTCCCCATTCTTTTTCTTCTTTTTTTTCCCCCACTCTTATGCACCAGTTTATTAAGCCTTTCTTTGTAACCTGTTTGACCCACCTCTCACTAATTCTCTAGTTATTCATCCCTCTATCACTGTTTTGTTCCAGATCCTGTTTGATGTTGCCTGCCTCATTATCTTAATCCCTCTTGGCCTTACTTGCACTAACTTCCCTTTGTGTCTGCCTACTCCTTTTCTTTCATCCCCTTCACTAACCTGATTGGTCTTCTCTACTCACTAATGCCCCTTTTGTCTCCTTGTTTCTAGTGTTGCTGTAGCTTGTTTGTGGTCTATATTATGGTTGTTCCACTTTATATGTTTGTCATTTTGCCTCCGACGAAGATTCTGCTAGGATCGAAAGCTTAGGCCCCTTTTTGACTTTATAATAAAATGATTTAGTGAAATTTCATATGAAACGCCTTAGAATATAATTCTCTACCATCATGGAAATTTTGTCACAATCACCCAGGCAATCCACAAACCATGTGACAAATCTAAAAATACCTCTGGACAAGTATTGGTTCAAAAAATCTTGCTCAGAAGGTACATTTCATGAACAGTAAACTTCAAACCTCTTTTGTCATTGAAATTGTGCTCCCCTGATTCAGCTAATTTTTTTATAAATTTTGACAGGTTATTAGAATTTTTAGATAATAATGGCTGGCTCGTGTTGGGCTTTGAGCTCTTACCGTGCAGTCGTCCCAACTACATACAAAAGAACTTGGGACTTCAGGGATGATGTTTCTACTGTGGGGTTCCAGCTGACATGTTTCTATTTTGCACCGTTCTCTTTCTACAGTCCCAGCCCATTTGATCCGTGTATGGTAGCCATGGAATAACAGATGCCTGAGCAGAGCTCCCGATCCTTCGTTAGTCACGTATCCACAGTCATCCCACTGGCATTGGTAGTCATCTAACATAAATGAGAGAAACAGTACTTAGTGATGATTTTAAAATAAATTCTGGTACCTGAACGACAGAAAACAAAACATTCACAGAATTGAACAAAACTTACAAGAATTATAAAAATTATAAATAAATGGTATCTGCCAAATGTTTATTTTTGGATCTAAATAAAAATTCTAGCGAATGATTTATACTTAAGGATTGCTTCCAACCATTTCCTATCAAAAATTGTTTTCTATACTACAACTCAAACTTAGCTTTAAAAAATGAAGGAAAACAAACTTGACATGCATATTCTACAACACAAGGGAGAGGGGATTCTTTATGTCATATCAATTTGTATCTTTATGGAAGAAAAGTACCTGATCAAATAATACCAATCATCAAAAATATTTCTGCCTTGTAATATTACCAAACCAAACTCTCAATAATTTTTTGAAATAATGCTTGTAATTTTTTAAAGCTTTCTCTTTGTCTTCCATGTCTGGGTACACTTCTATTCTATGATTTATCTACCGTTTACAAGCACATTATTACTCAAAATAACAGTCCTTCTTTCACAATTATATACTTTATATGCAATGATGGATGAACTATGATTAAAGATAAATTCCAGTTGTGGGAGAACGATCTCAAAATGACTTTTTACAGAATTTAATATAATGATCACCAAAGTGTCTGTATGAATAAAAAATATGTGCCAAAGGATTCTGGAAGAAATTGTGTAATTGCTGAGAAATAAGCAAAATAAGCGTGGATTCGGTCACTTCCGTCGGGTCTTTATTCCAGCAATAATAATACACTGTCCCACGTGTGCCTATCTGTGTTGGCGATCTTCAGTGTGATCGTTTTTTAGCTAGATATTATGATTTCACAAAGTTCAGTTTATGTAACTGTACCAGATCTAGATCCACAATGATATATCAATACTTTATCTTGGTTTTACAGACTTTCTCACGAAATCAGTGTTTTACTGCAACTACGTTCATTTAGCTTTAATGCATATAGTTGGATTTACCTATTTTGTTGAATTTTTAAAAAGTACTAGTTATTTAATATTGCATTATTTCTTATATCTGTTTCAAGTGTATAATTCTGGGCAATTCCATAAAATATGTACCTCCAACCCCCCATATGTGGGACCTTCATGAAATTTTTTGTCTCTGATTTCTTGGTCTTGGTCAGTTTACGAAGTGAAGTAGGACTTGAGAAAAGTAAAAAAAGGTTAATCATGGAATTGCCCTTCTGTATACTTTGGCAAGCCTTGTAATAATTATGAATGCAAAAGAAATTGAAACAAATCTCATAAGAAATTCATTCAGCTGAAGCCGGGGTAAAATTAACATTATCATGTTAAGCAGTCTGGCCCGCTGGAACTTGGAAAAAAAAATATGGGAACGTGGGTAAATACATTATTATCATGACTGGCTTACCAGTATCATCTATGTCGACATCAGCAAGACATTTCTCGATGGATAGTGCACTAGCAATGAATTCTTCAGCATGGTTCATCAGATGTTCAGTGAAGGCTTGTGTAGTCTCTAACACTGAACTGCAACCATTCCATTCACATTGTAGCTTCAATTGACGCCGCTGGTTTCTCGGTACGGGAGCCATTCTAACAAGGCCTCAATTACATCTGAATAAAATGAAAGACTCTTATTAGTTCTCAAGATTCAAGATCACCGTTTCATGTTAAAATCCAGCTCCCAAGGCAAGCAAATCACCCCCATTTGCAGAGCACAAGTCCTACATGTAACATTGTAGATTGTGCTACAATCTAGTTCTTATGCCCCTGATTGAGGACCACATGGTGTCTGAAGCCACACTGAAAAGTGTCAGCATAAAATAGGCTAATTTCAGGGTGGTGGCATATTTTTTCAGGAAAAAAATATTTAAAATATTGATTGCAAAATAATAAATATTAACAATCAATATTCAAACTTTATTATTTAATAAATAATAATTTTAATCTAAAATGGCACTTTGTAACATAGGTCATAGCTCATTGAAGCTACGTCATATCGAAGCGGTTCAAGGGTCAAGCCTATTGTATTTGTGGTGTTTAAGAATAGATCGAGGGATCTACACAAGATTGGTCTGGTATTTGGTAAGAAACCTCTCATTTTTCATATTTATACTTATAGTATACTATTACTATACTAAGTAACAGCTTTTTCGCACCTTCATACACATTCATTGTCATTAATTAGGTGTATGGTCTATGGACTATGAAGGTGTAGACCCCTATAGATAAATAAAATCCAATCATATAAGGTTTAGGAGTAGGATCAGGGTGGCTGTCGCGAAAGGAATTCTTTCCCATTAATGTAATAATTAATTATCATTTAGACTTCATGCCAGTCCATGAAATGAATGAAATGCGCGGCATTGATGAGTACCCTCCCGATCCCGCCCGCTCCCCGGCCCCGCGGGCGTGGGCTTGACGCTCAACTCCAAGGATGCCAGCGGTGGCGCGAAATCGCGACAACACTACGAACACCCAAATCAATTTAAAACAAAGCCATAGATTATAAAATATAAAACCAAAAAGTGATGACGACGATAACAACAACATTATTTACAACAAAAATCAAACAACCAAAGAAACGTAAAAATACAAGTAACTGCTTACCTGAGCTGAGTGAAGGGATTTCCCTCTCTTGTTTCTTCATTCATTCACGAGTGATATGAATGTCTTTCTTCGATCGATCGAATGAGGGCGACACTGCACTCGGGCTTTGGTGACGTGACTTATCTTGAGGTTTGCCCATCATTTTATGCTAAGTTTGCTAGTTATAATTTCGTTGAAATTAAATCCAAGTTAGAGATCATATACTTTTTGTGGGAAAAGAAGATGGTATTTCCGATATGAATTCATGAAATAATAAGTAGCTTTGAATGAGACTACATTAATTAATTGAAATAAATATTCATATCTGAATGGTACAATAGGAATGGGAAAGGGTATATATTTTGATTGACCCCCCCCCCACAATTTCTCTTGCTCAAACTGGTGACAGTTTGAACAAAATCTAACAAGCTGTTCACACAGGGCATTACATATTTATAACTTTGAAAGTCAAAATCTCTCTTATTATCAGTGTTCATCAAACATTTAATATCTTTCCCTCTATTTTTTGCAAATATCTAAATTTGTCATCAGGGCAAGCCTACAACCTACAAATTTTGTAATTCTCTTGTTTCTTTCACCATGTTATATTTTCTTCTTTCACACAAATCACTTTAACACAATCCCTTTCATCTCAGCCCCCCCCCCCCTTCTTTGACAATAGGATTTTAATCCACTAGGTCTGCAAGCATGTGGTCTAATTCCCAGATCGTCTAATACCATCAGGGTAAAAATAACTTAGTCCACTGTCACTTTGGGTCTAATTGCCATTTGGTCTAGCCTTCACTTGGTCTAATATCCACTCAGTCTAATTCTCATTTAGTCTAATAACCAGATTGTCCCTTTTTTTTTCTTTGCCTACTTATTAATTTGCACTTAATTTGCAATTAACATATTGCTTTTTTTTAATTTATTTTAACAATCAAAATTCTCTTAATTGAATTTCACTGTGTATCACATACCTTTGAAATCTCATGTAACTATATTCTTCAAATTTGCTTGATATCCAAAGTCTATAAATACCGATGACTATCTATGATTTTCAGGCTGAGGACGGGTTGATTTCCTTGAAATATGTTCCGTTCATTAAATTGTGATTTTCTATTATTTTTCTTTTAAAACTACAGTTTCCAAGTTAATTAATATCATGTTGTTCCTTTGGTAATTAAATTTGGTTCATAAATACATCATCTAATATCAACTGGGTGGTGTTAGACCAAGTCTATAATAGATGAAAATATATGTATAGGCTTACTGATAATTAGACAAAGTGGTATGGGCTAAAAAACGGCCCGTATTCTGAAGTCTGGTTTATCTTAAACTCAGGTTTAAAGTTGTGGTTTAATTATGGCCAGCCAATTGTTACATAAATTACTAACGGTAGATATATCATATTTCAGCTCATTTGGCTCTCAAATCATTCATAATTGTCCAGGAAGTATAAATAGATGATTGTCTTCACCATCGATGAATCAGGAAAAAGCACAGTAAACATAGGAAACATACAACTTAATAAAATTTTGATACTTTTGGCTTCCCATACTTACACCACAACTTTAAACCTGAGTTTAAGTTAAACCTGACTTCAGAATACGGGCCTTAAAGGTTTAAATGAACTTATAGTCAAACTAAAAATTATTTATAGACCATGTATATATGAAGGGACAAAACGGAAAGTAGACAGAGTGCAGTATAGAGTAAACCATACAGGAATTTATCCAATACAACTACAATAAACGTAATAAAAGCAATGGACACGGCTTTCATCCCAAATAAAAAGTTATATATTGCGTGTATTTTCAAAGCAATATTAAGTGAAACATACATCGACATTGTCACAAAATAAACCCAAAATACCATGCAAATGAGCAAAATTAATTATTGATCAAACAGGCTAAAGGATGTAGCCAATAGCAGAATTCATACAATTCATTTATAAAACAAATGATGCACAGATTCAAGTTTGCAATGTCGTTGGTGATACAGGGATCTCGGCTATTCAGATTGGTGCCCTGTGCTTGTGGCACTAATGTAAATACCCTAAATTTTACTTTTTCGCCACTACACACTCCTCTATGCATAATAATTAGAACATATTGTGAAAAGGGCAGAGCCGAATTTCTGTTACCATTATCGTTATTGAATTTTATTATTTTTCACATGCATGTATACGGAATGAGGATGACATCTTCAAAAAATTAGATATACAAAATTTTGAGGTGGATTAATGTACCTCGGCTTTAATTTAAATACAGGCCTACAATTTTAACATAGCAAAATAATTTTTCATGCATTCAATTATAGATATTTAACATTCCATTTAATCAAAATGTCGTAATTCATCCCTCTATTCTCATAAAATCTTCCCTACAATATCTTATAGATTAGTTTATTATCCATATTCCATAACATAATTTCTCATCAATTTGATATCATACAAGAGTGTCTATTCGTATACATAGACATACTTACTAAACTCCATCCTTATCATGTACACTTCACACACGTTTACCTATCCATGTTAGATTTTAATAAGTTATACTCCACAAGGCCGAAGACCCTAGCTAGGTGTTTCATAAAGCTGTTTGTAAGTTACAAGCCACTTCACGCTCAACTGGTGATCCCTTCTTAAGTGCTAAATCAACATCAATGAAAATTTGGTGTGTGTCCTTTACCACAAGAAAGGACCACCAGTCAATCATCAAGAAGTCACTTACAAACAGCTTTATGAAACACCCACTTGATACTTTGCTACATGTACCGTATATCATTCAAAGAAACAAGCTGGAGCACTAATATAAAAGATCAAGCTAGCAATTAACATCAACCAGTTTGAAAGATTACCTTTGGTCAAAACAGTTATAAAATCCCAGAATACAATACATGTTTAAGTTTGAATCTTATTTTATCAGCCTACAGTGTAAGAAAGAGTGTCATGCACTAAAAACTCAGTAATAACATAAACTTGTAAAGGCATGTTCAGATATGGCACAAAGAACTGTCAAAAAGAAACCACTAACATACTTTTGTGAAGAAAGTCAATGAATACATATATAGGAGATAGGAAATAAATGTCACAGCAAAAAAAAAATTCTTGGAGGGGGGATGGGGCGGTGGCCTTGGACTCATAAATCTCTTCAATTGGATATTCTTACAATTATTATTATATAATATTATTCAGTTCTGTTGTGCTTTAAAAAACATGCAAGGAAACATAATTGCCCCATATCTGAACAACCCTTTACACCGTTTTACTTCAGTTCAGCACTTGGAACTAATATCTGTGCTAATATACATACATACATATATATAGCTCTATAAAAATACATGTACAAGTATGACTTTATTCTGAAATGATATACAAAAACTACATATAAAAATGTCCTCTAAACTTATGTCTCCTCAGCAGTTTGTATTGACAAAATCCCTTTCAATGAAAATGGAATAATCCAATAGCATGCAAGGTGTTTTCAATGTTAAGAAGCCTGAAGCTGGGTGAATCCATCAAACACATTGAAGGGATGTTATGAAGCATTTGGTTGTGAGGGACCTCATGCACTGCCAAATGATCTGCAAATGAGTAGTGAGAGAAAAGAGAGAAGGAAAGAGGGAGATGAAGAGCCAGTGGGAGAGAGGAACAGAGAAACAGAGAGAGAGGTAGAGAAACAGAGTCAGAGAGAGACAGAGGGAGGGATAAATAGAGAGAATTTAGTAAAGAAAAAGCAGGGGGAATATAAAAGGAAGGAAAGACATTATTACCTTAGAATTCCATGAAGAAGGAATGGATTTTTTTTAAACATGCAATGATTAAAGGAATGTGACAAAATTTAATTGGCTAAATAGAGCATGAGAAATTATTACTATAATGAAATCTACAATTTCTCTGTACAGTTGCAACACACACATATTTCTATAGCAAGCTGATTAATCAAAATAAATGGGTCACTTTAATTTACTGTTGGTGGTGGTGTTCAGTGTTTTGAGAGCATAGTGAGAAATGGAAATGGTTAAAGCAGGATATATAACATGATTATATGTAGGGGGTTTCATCAAGGTTTGCCGTCTCACAGATCGGACGACTTTTTTTATTTTAATTGGCTTGAGAAACACAGTTCATATTGTAACTGTCAGACAAAACAGACTTCGTCGGATAAATAGATTTGACAAATTCATGAAATGCTCTGCTGGGCTTCAAAACACAAATTATTTTGATTGATTGCACTGGCTAAAATGAATGAGCAATTAATCATGAAAATTGTTTGACTATTGACAGGATAGCTGTTATGGGACCCTTGGGTAAAGGCTTGGAAGAGATTAAGATCAATTTCAATAGAGTACCAAAGAGTGACATCATCAATTTCTTCTTTTTTGTTGTATTTTACCATTTTTAGTACCATATTTTGCTTGAGCATGATGAAACAACCCCACAACCCAAATTTGGTGGGAATCGGTCCACGGGGCCCCAAGATATGACCTCATGAATACATAATTAGCCCCAATGAGTTCAATGTATTATTGGCCTGGTTCTAAATGTTATGTTATGAACCAGGCCAATGATACATTGATTTCAATGAAATGATATCAATCCATTAGACAATGCAATTAGTATTTTATCAATCATTTGCAAACAAAGGTAGAAGTTATTCATGCATGCAAAGGGTTTTACATGAAATTGGACTGCTATTCAATATGAACATTATCTAGATCATAATAGTTATTTTCACATATAACTAATAATTGCCAAGTAAGCCTATTCTCAAAATATATAAATTTACATGTTACATGATGTAAGGTTTGCTATCTTCTTCTAATTGTACAACATGATTAACATGAGCATAAATATCAGGAAAGCCATATTTGTTACTGTGTTGAATCACTGTGACTCTTATTACATTTCTAAATATAAGTATGTATACTGAAAAACATAATAAACATCAAATAATAGAATTTCTAAGAACAAAATTAAATTCATAATGATCTTTAATTCAAAGAGGCACTTTGTAAAATTCATTTGATTCCATTCATTTGATACAAATAGTTGGCAAAAATAATATTTGAATCTTTAGGCAGTTAAAAGATATTTTGAATAAAGAAACATCTTAGCATCATTGAGTACACTATTGATAGCTCATAAGCTCTCATGGGATTAATTTTTAACCCTGCATGTGATAGCAAGTGAGGTTTAAGTTGTCATGGGGATGCTTACACTTCTTCCATTTGTATATCATCTAGTTGATCTTGTGGGTTGTAGAAAACGGCATGTAGCATGATGAAAAAGAATGAGGCACCTACAAACAGAACCAAAAAAATAAGACAGTATTATTACTTTGACTAAGAAATAATATGTGACCTGCCACCCAGAACCAAAAATAAGTCAGTCATCGGGAAACGGTAAAACTCCAAAGTAGTAATTTGGTCTTCAACAAAGGGGATAAAAACAGAATATAAGCTTATATAAAAGAATATTTCTTTTCCTTCACGCTGTCAAAATTTGAAATTAAAAAGTAAGATGAAAGTTGGGATATGGGAGTTTTTTTTACACCTCTTGTAAGTTTTACTGAGATTGCATTTCATTGTTTTCTCTTTATTCTCTGATTCTCTCAATGAACAGACCAGTTCAGAGTTACCTCATGGGCAATTTTGATCAAATTACCTTAAATTCTTTCATTATGATAGGCAGACTTCAAAGCAAGATATTATGTAAGCATTCCTATATACATAGCAGGATGCATATATTGCATAGACCAGGTGATTAGAATAGCACACAAATGAACACTCTATGAAGGTTTTTGCTGCATTTCTACTTTGAATTCATTAGCATGTTGTTATATAACTTGGCCAACTGTGAAATACTAGTCGCTAGTGGATGCAAACTCTTGTCTTGTAATCCTGTGTTGGCATTGACACAAAAGGAGAGAATTATCTATTTTGTTTTCATAGATGATCTATTTGAAACAAAGAAAAGGAATTTGTGTTCGGTAATATTCTTTCATAAATGATTGGATCAAGTTTTTCTTTGAAGTAATATATTTTCTGATAGATGACCTATCAGAATGAAGGAAAAGGACAGTTTCTCTTGTGGAGGCTTTTTTCACACTTTTTTTTTTTTGAAAGGGGGAATCTATGAGAATTACATACCTAAAACCCAGAAGACTGCCGATCCAGCCCCCGCAAGGAAAAACAAGGGAATAGATAGGACTGCCACGGCACCATACTGCTGTACAAGAGTCAACTCATAACCTGATCAAAATAAGATAATTGCAGTATATATATGTTAACATAATTCAGAATTCTGCACATGACCTAATATTTCTGATGTTCTTAGCAAACATACAATCGAGGCTCCGTTACACAAGGTTTGCAATCAATCGCTAAATACCAATGACCATTGACCAATCGTGATCATCGTTGCATGCGCACTCTGTTTAAAATATTGACTGGGAGCCAATGAGTGCGGTTCTTTCATATTTGCAATTCATCGCAAACCTTTGTGTTACGGAGCCCAGAATTAAATTAAAAATATATTTTCTGATGGCTTGTTCAAAATTTTTGTATTAATTATGTATTTCCCTTCAACTAGTCACCTTGGTCAATATAATCCAAGGCACTTTTACAGTTGAGCTTTTGAAAGTTTTCATGTAAAAAAAAATGCACATAAATCTCTGACCTGTCCAAAATAAGGCACATCTTACAATAAAATATAGGCAATATTCACAGATAATATTTTCAAAGCAACAAATGAGGATCAAAACTCACTTCCGATCTTGAGTCTTTTGCTCTGATTTTTGACATTGATCCAATAAAAGGCTCCAAAGATACCACCAAGAAAGATGATAAGCATGGGTGATGTCATTCTGTATAATAAAAAAAAAGAGAAAGAAAATAATATCACAAATTACTATATAGACACAATTGGTTGATTTTAAACACATCAAGCAAGCAGTATACAGCAAAAGAAAGTGTTCAGGATACAGAAAAGACAATAAGTAGGGACAGTGATTTTCCATTTCAAAAAATTGCCTTTTCCGTTTCAGAAAATCTCAAATTCCGTTTCAGCATGTCAGAAAACGGAAATTCCGTTTCCCCATAGAATTTGTACACACGGAAAACTGACAATTCCGTTTACACATTGAATAGCAAAATCACAACATGCACACTCACACTGGTCAAAATTAGTATCTGCTACTGTACCAACAACACAATAAAATCCGTTCTAATCGGATCTATGCGGGTGCATGAAATATTTTTACACACCCATTTTGCATGTATACATCCTCACCTTTCATATTATTAGCATTATTTCACGGTGAAATGATATTTCATCGATAATTTGGGGGGTTTTTGGACATCGTTATCATCAATCAACGGCTTTTGCCAATCCGCCATCTTGGATTTTAAGACCACGATATCGTGCTGTTACATCTTCAAACGTAGAGGGCAGCAACACACGACCGTGTACATGTAGTTGAACGATATGTGTGCATGTGAAGCCCAACCCGGCCGGCCGGGTACGGGTACGGTGCGGGGTACAATCGAGTGTGCTGATGTCGAGTGCAGTCACGATGTGTGAATTGTCATTATAGTAGCGAAGTGAGATCGTGTTTTCTGGGGTTTTTGGGCCATTTAATATTCTCATTTTGTTGTGATTTTGGAGTAATTTCTGTTGCTATTCTGTGTATTTTGAGGGAAAATACGTTTTCCGTGATTTTCCGTTTGAAATGCCACTTTCCGTTTCAAAAGGCCCTTTCCGTGAATTCCGTCCGTTTTCCGCGATCGCGGAAAATCACTGTCCCTAAATAAGCAAGGGAAAAAGCCTTTTGTAATTATTTCTGTAGCCACTCCTTCTACACTCTACAATAGCTGAAAAATAGGAAAGAATGGAAATCATCCCTACATTTCTGGAAATTCTGGCATGATTTGAGTCAATGTTACAATTTAAACTACAATACTTACATGCAGTAGATAGCAAGGATGATGAAAACAAAGAGATAGTTGCTCTGGAAATGCTCAATATTTTTGACCACCCTGGTTCCAGCTACAGTGACTGATGTGGGCTTGGTGAACCGAGATGTGCTGATAAATTGGGACCATGGTTGTATGGTTTGACGACGTTTTGAAATCCATTCTCTTGCAGACGACCCTGAAAGGTTCATTGCTGCCATGCTGTATGAAAAAAAAGAAAGTAGATTGCTGATTGCTTAACCCTAATTAGGCCGGGGTATTTTGGGAGATCATACGAGCTCTCGGCCCTCAACCGCGCGTTCGCGCCGATAATTGGCACGTAGGTTGCCTGGGACATAATCTTCAAAATTATAGTAATTTGATGCAAATTGCTATTAATTAATCATGCTAATATATGCAATTAGTATGCAAAATCATACTTTTTTGCATATAACTCCCTAAATAACGCTCCAGATGTCCTGATTTCTGGTGTAGGAACTCTTTGTTGTTTTCATAGCAAATGTATGGGTCATTCCACGGGGTTGGGGCAACAGCACTTTTTTGTGTTCCCTATGAATTGTTGGCTTTATCCTGAAAATGTGTTTGGCGTTTGGATGTTGCAATGTGGTTTTGTTGGAAGGCAGTTATGTAAGCAATTACTTGATGCAGAAATAAAAATGTTGAACCTCAAGTATTTTTGATGGTGAGACTTTAAATGATGATGTCCAGACTCTTTTTTGGGGTACCAAGTGTGACATCCAAAATGGTAATTTTCAGTTGAAGATATCTAATTAAAAGATAAACTTAGTCAAATTCAAATGGCCATGATTGATAAAGCAACATTTGTTTAATAACAAAACAGTAATGGGATAGCAAATGAAAAGAGGCTTCATATCATAAATCATTCCTACAACATCGCATACCACCGTTACATGCGATGTCCGCGTTTATTTTTTTCTGTAACGGCGGTAAAGTGGTAAATAACTAAAAGTCAGAAATCATTCTTTCCAAAGTTATGTGTCAGAAATAAAGGGCAGGCAGTAAGCAACTTTTCATCAAAAGATTAGCTTTGAAAACCAATGTTAATGTCATGTAAATTAATCGAAGTTCGCCGATGTTTTGGGCGATGTCCGGGCCAAATTTGTAACGGTGGATCACATTTCATCGCGTATGTAAAAAGGAGAGACCGGAGAAGAGACCGTCGTTGTATCAGACGGACGGGATGTTAGCCGAAATCCACGTGCACATGAACGGCTATGATATCGGGTGTTTTGCAGCATTGCAATTGGGAATCTTCCTGCAATGTCCATGTAACGGTGGATTGGATCTCCACGATGTTTTCCCTTTCAAAGCGACGTAAGTACGGAGATTTATCCCGATACTCGTATTTTTAAATCAGTTAAACCTTATCTTAAAAATGTGAAACTATATTATCATGCAGAAAGTGTTTTTAAGTTTGAAAAATCTCGCTAATTTTCCATAATCTTTTACTACAGTCCCACATGTATCTTTTCGTGTAAGTGAAATATGTGATTGAGACATCGCCGTGTTTGTTCCAGATTTGCTAAACGGCCCCAAAGAAATAATGTTTTTATTACTGTGATTCCATGCAAACATGTTTTGAATGTTAGCTGACATGATTCAATCGCAATTTAGTTGATTTTTTTAAACACCGAAATATGTTATTTCAATAGGCCAATGGATACTCAAAACCGCTGATGATCATGCTGACATCTCAGATTTGGTACAAAATCTCGCGGCTTTCTCGCCTTGTTTAAATTGGCTCCTACTGATTCTACGTAATATGGGTATCAAAGACCTGATGATCAAATTTGAATTTCCCCCAAAAAATGAGAGTTTAGAACCAGTGGCAGCGCCACGGGGGAGGCAGGCCCCCCCCCCCCCCATTTTTTTTTTTTTTTTTTTTTTTTTTTTTTTTTTTTTTTTTACTTGTCAGCTGATCCCAATCCGAAAGGGGGGGGGGGCAAAATAATTTTTATGTTACTACCCCCTACACATAGTACATGTGCTTTGTGTATGATGAAGCATGGCCATAATCCAATTACTAGTCATTCTTGGCTGTAGGCCTAACCTTCCCAAAACTTTTCATCTTGTTGAATGTTATACTTTTCAGCACATTCTTTTTTTCTCTCAATATTTTTTCAATATTTTGTATTTTGATGTCTATATATTAAATTGTAAGGAGAAGGGGGGGGGGGTTTGTTTTATCAGAAAGCAAAACTGTGTGATTGTTTTCAATGTGATTTTTTTTTATTGCAATATAATGAGATTTTTAAAACATGTACAAGTGAACAAAAGAAAATGTGACACAATCAAGTTTTTTTCACAAGAGTTTATTTGCTGTATCAGAAGGTAAATTGCAGATTCGAATTCCATTAATTCATTTAATTCCAATAGAACATACATATATTATGTAATTGCTTGAACAATTAAACTTCAGCGATGAAAATTAAATAAGATGGTTATAAAAAACTAAATGGAATTGTCTAGATAACCACCCTTGATTAGAATGCAGAATAGAATTAGATTAAATTAATCCATTGAGAAATGAAATTGAAGTACAGATAATTTATGAAAAGGTAATGGGCAAGTAATTGTATTGTGAAAACAAAGTAGAACACAACAACACAAATACAAAAACCTTCTATAAAACGTAACTTTATATTTAATTTATGAACTATGAAATGATGAATTCTATTTGCTATGAAAAAATACAAAGTGAAGGTTCCTGTGTATTTTGCAAGAACAGATCAGATTCATTGTCCCTAGTAATCCACCCCCTTTAATGAGAAAATGTCAAGACATAAATAACTAAATGATTTGATATAATATAAAAAATATTTGCTTATTGCTTAAAAAATATAGTCAAACTTCCAAATACTATTTTTCTCAACTACAGGTAGCCTCTGTTCAAGGTGAAAATGTATATCTTCAGTACATGAAGTGTCAATCTGGTGACCTGTACTCCTGGCCTGATGGCGAGGCACAATTCTACCTCCATCCACTTTGTGACATTGACAGAATCCTCTTCCAAACTTTCTTATTGGGTCACCAGTCTTCTTGAAGTTCATAAACTTGTAACCTGAATGAAGAGAGAAATATTGCATGTTAATTTTAATAGTCAGGTTTAGTGTACAGTGTAATACATTTTTTTGCATTTGCCAGTAAGAAGTTTACTGAAGAGTTCTTGCAGTTTTATTTTTGAACATTAGAATAGCTTAGTACATTTTACTTTCTTGCTTACAACTCTGTTAAAAAAACAGAAGATATAAAGGTGGTGAGTTTTTTTAATTTAATTTGTCCACTAAGTACTTTACAATTGTCCTTTTCGCATGTTGAAACTTAATGTTTTATCTAATGTATGTAAGTTCCAGTGATGACATGATTATATTTTAATTAATGTCACTTCTACACTACCATTTTGAGGACATGATGTCCATGTAACTGAGGTAAAACAAATTAGAGCTAACAAATTGAACAAGTTTATATGTGTAAGGTATAAATGCGTTGTCCATGTCTATGCCAACTTTGTCTTGTTTTGTCTTGAAAAACCATAGCTTAGAAGAACTAAACTAGTACCTTTTCCCTACATATTTTTTACCTGAATATTGTATCAAAGGTATCAAAAAATTTTATAATTGTGTATGAATAAAAAAAACATTTTACCTGTTCATTGATATGAATTACAGAAGCTTGCTTGTAGATGTTGTATTTCTACACTTGAGTAAGATGAGTTAACTTGCATTTAGTGTGTTGATACTAGAAAAATATGTCAAATATTCAAGTAATGCTATTCAATATGACCATTACAAGGACATGATGTCCGTGTAACAGAGGTATCTACATTTGAAAGTAATATCTTGAAGGAGATATTTCAAAGTAATAAAAGATTTGGAGATCGTAAGATAGCACTGTTTCGTTTTTTCCCCTTTAGAAAGAAACATAAATGTTTCCAGAGACAGACGGAAGTGGAACCTTGAGGATTAGTATGATTTTAAATGTCAATATTGAATAATTTTGTACATTTTTCCTTGTTTAAACTCTAATTTAAAGTGCTTTTACTTGCAAAGAATTTGACATGCAAAATGTTTTTCTTCTAGTGTAATCAATTGAACTTGTGCAAATATTCTAAGGCAGAAAGGGTAATTTGGTATGTAATGACCATTAATGGATCTTAACTTACAATGCTTCAAATTATACCTCTGTTACAGAGACATGATGTCCATGTAACGGTGGTAACACCAAACAAAAATAGAAGGTTAGGCCAGAGAGAGTAGTTGAGTTTTTCCAAAGAGAATATTCCATTCTGTTGAGGCATGACTTCTCTCAACTATTTAGTTCTACATGCCATCATAAATTGAATTTTCTTGACTGGTGAGAAAAAAGAACGACACATAATTTGTCAATAATTTTGTAAATTTTTCTTTGTTTAAACTCTAATTTAAATTTCTTTTATTTGCAAATAATTTGACATGCAAAATGTTTTTTTTCTAATATAATCAATTGATCTTGTGCAAATAATTGAAGGCAGAAAGTGTAATTTGGTATGTGATGACCATTAATGGACCTTAACTTACAATGCTTCAAATTATACCTCTGTTACAGAGACATGATGTCCATGTAACGGTGGTAACACCAAAAATAGAAGGTTAGGCCAGAAAGAGTAGTTGAGTTTTTCCAAAAAGAATATTCCATTCTGTTGAGGCATGACTTCTGTCAACTATTTAGTTCTACATGCCATCATAAATTGAATTTTCTTGACTGGTGAGAAAAAAGAACGACACAGAACATGGCACTGGTATACACACAGAGCATCAAGTTCCATTTATTGATGCTAAATCTTTCAAAATATATATGCCATGTTGGAAAATGTGGAATAAATTGACTAAAAATGTTGTTAGCAAAATATTTATTAAGAGGAATTGAGATCAACCCTTTTATTTTGACAGTAGGAGAGTATAGTCTAAGTAAGGATGATAAATGATGTCCGTGTAACGGTGGTATTTTGCCAAATCTTGTTTCGCAACTTACTCAAATATGCAGGGTGGTATGAAATGCCTGTAAGTGGATTTAGTTGAAGAATTGTCCCATGAAACATATAAGAAAAAAAACTTTTCATTTATTACATTTCTATTTTTTGACCCTGATGTCACAATTTTTGCCCCAACCCCATGGAATGACCCGTATGTGAAAAAATTGCAATATTAGATCAATTTCTTATGTAATATACTGTTTTTTGCAATTTCTTATGTATTTCTTTTTTTTACCTTTAGTTTTTATATATATTTTTTATATAATACAAAAACGATACTGATTGAGGTGTCATGAAAAAGTATATTTTCTGATTTTGCAACACAAAAGTTTTAGTTAAAATGAAGTAATGGTGAAAAGCAAACAATGGCTGAAAATCATTTGGCACCCAGCAGAAAACTAAAGTCATGAACTTGTAAAAAAATTATGATAATCATTTTGCATCTTTGGACAAGATAAAATCTGAATTTTCTTGCCACAATGCAAGATCAAGCCTTCCAAGACAAAAATTATTTTAGGAAACTCGATAAAAAGTCACTGTGATAATCATGCCAGGGTACCACCTCATAAATAGGCTAATCAAGCCGGAAAATCATGACAATAAAAAAATCACATGGTTTAAATTGTTGGGCTTGCTTGTTGATTGGCCCAAAGATTGAAAAATGGCAATGGATACTCCCTAGTTCTTCACTTTTGAACTAATTTCTCCCTCCCCCACCTCCTTTCTCGCCTCATCTTCTTATCCCCGACCACATTTTTCTGCTTTTCTCACTCTTCTCTTGTTCCTCCTCCCTTCTGACCCTGTCCAAGCCTGAGATTGTCTCAGACAATGACAGAGATCTAGAAACCGTTCTCAATACCATCATAACTAGTTTACTGGAATAAGTGGAAACTAGTTCAGTCATGTTAATTAGAGGAAACTAGTTTAACGTGTAATGAGAGCGGTCTTGGAAGCGATCTTCCAAACCGGTTCAGAAAACCACCTCGCGATTTGTTTTGAGAATAAGTGAGGACACAGCCAAAGCCGCCTTTGGGAACAATCTTCGCACATTTTCGAGCGCGCTAGTCGCGCTACTCCACACACTGTGACTGCATTAACTGTAATGTGGAATGACCACGCCAAGGTTTCAAATTTCGCGCGAAACATGTCACCCCACTGAGAGTGTTCCCATAATAGGGGAGACTGGGGTTAGTTGGAACATTTTTGACAAAAATGGCTGTAAAATCGAAATTGATTTTATTCGAGAAACAATCAATATATCAGCTTGAAGCATATATCTAAGGGCTTCAAATGTACCCCATAAAATTTTTAACTCTATTATGGTTACTGAAAAAATCCACCTTGAACGAGACCATTGCAAACGTTCCAACTTACTCCAATACGGGGTAAGTTGGAACATAGTATGGGGTAAGTTGGAACACTGCATGGTCAATTAAGAATTATACTAAAACTACTTAAAACTGTAATATTACATGGTTTTAGCCTATTTGCTTTATTTTATTCGAGTTCAAAATATTAAAGTGTGGATTCATTGAACTTTAAGTTTTCTATTATACAGCCACTCACGCAAGCAGACTGTGTTGTAGAATTCCGCATATTTGGGTGCGTTTGATTTTACATGCAATTAAGTGTACTATCAGCAATTTCATGTACTTCTGCATCAAATCTATAAGACAAAAGATAATTGTTTATATTTTTTTCATTAATTAATTATGCAAATAAGCTTATAAAATTTGCCCTAAATTTGTTTTTTTTTGGGTATGTGCCTTTAACTCTATTTATTAAGCTAGTAGAATGCTAATTTTTGGTGAGAGTATCAATTTTCACATTTATAACAAATATCCACCAAAAATTGCAAAAGATATAATTTCTTATGCATATTTTGTTTGTTTTATTTGTATTTTTGTTCTTTCGAACCTTTGTTTTTTCCGATGAACTTTGTCGGGAGTCTTTTGCGATTATGAATAGCATAAAATGAATCTATTTGAACCAACAAAAGTAAAAAAATAATCATACATTTATGACTTTTGGTTGAAAAACACAATTTGCATTGACCTTGTACATGGAATCATGTTTTTGAACAATTTTGGGTCCGAACATGCACATACAAAATGTTGCGTAATTTCAAAACCGCGCACACAGTCACAGGCATCGCAAATTTGGTCTCAAATGATGCGCAAGACTTGAAAGTAAAAAGTCAGCGAGCAGTGTAGTAAAAAAATTTCACGCGACGGCGTAGTGACGAAATTTCTTGAGGGGGGGGCTCAAATTGACCCCCCCCCCCCAGTTTGATAAGGGTTAATATTGCATTAGGTGCCTACAATAGGCCTTAAATGCACACTCAGACCTAACTAATAAACAAAACAAGCATGGTAATACAATACATGTTCAGAAGAGTGTGAAATACTTAAAGTTGAATTAAGAAGACGATTCCAAATATTGAGATATTTACATTAATAGCAACCTTACAACCCCCCAAACACTAATAGGTGATTCGACCCCCCATTTTCTTTTTTCAAAATAGTGAATTTAAACGATTTATCCCTACCCATTTTCCCTGAGTTCGCTCCTGCAATGCCTACCGAGACGGGTGTTCTTTGAGTGTGACGTCACCGGGGGGTATTCGGTCCCAGTTTAGTAAACAAGGCAGTGCCGTTTTGTGTACTACTATGGAATAACTGCAGTTGAAGTTGTATCTGCGAGCCATAGAACTTGCAAAGAGGAAATGATTAAAATATTTGTGGCCGTACTATTATTCCAAATATGTGAATTCCCTCAGAATGATACCATAGACCCTAAAGGAATAATTTCAAGGTGAATAATATGAAATTTGATCGAGATCTTCTCACCAGTCGATAACGTAGCAGACGTGTTATTATGACATATTTATCCGCGTGTGACGCGGCTCTTGCAAAAAAACACAGTTGGTTGCGGAATTGCTTTGTGCCGACCGGCCGCCCGCTCCGGCGCAGCTAGCTGTCGAGCTACCGTACCGTTCTTGTTGTCTTCAACCATAGAGATGTATACTAATTACTATATATCTTTCTGTCTTCAACTCACTTCCGAATTGCGTTTGTATGTGTGACGGTGACCCCTAGCGTAATTAAATATAGAAAACAACTCAGAAGGCCGAGAAAGAATACTATACGTTTGGTTCAAGATTGTTCTGTGGAATGAGCTATGAGTGGAAATGATCCAGAGGATATAAAAGTGGAGTCAAAGACAAAAGAAAAGAAGAAAAAACGCCAGGGGATCGCTGCACGGCCATGAACTAAGTCGACATACCAGACCATAACAGTACACTCAAATGCCTGGGTGTTGTGTGTACTAGTATTATGCGTTCAGCGCGCGCTGAGCTAGCCGCCGGAATTACTTTCCAGCTACTCACTTGATTGAACATCGTGATAAAATAAATGAGAAATAGTGAAAATATCATTCAATAACTCACTGTTTGCTATCTTACATCATGATTGAAGAGTTCATGGTGGTTATTCATACTGTTTTTTATACAGGGAAAGTAAAGATTTGTACATATCAGTCCTATTTGTTTGATTTGAGTTGCTTTGAAAAAAAATTGTAAAATATCTTTCTCTCTCTGCATAGCATTTCTGTATGACATTCAGGCACCTCTTATACTAAATTCCCCCCGGTGACGTCACACTCCGAGTGACTTTTCTGTACACTCGTCTCTCGGGCTCTGACAGGTGGCTAATTTCATAGACTTTCAAAGCAAAATATCGAGAAGGCAGAGGATTATTGTGACATGCTATGTGTTTGAACAACTTATATATACTATATATTGTATGTAGAACCTATATTTATGGAAACTCACCCCCTTCTTAATTCAACTTTAATGTATTTTTTTTCTCATATCCAATGTTTTTATTCATAATTATGTTTGGGGTAAGTTGGAACATGTTCCAACTAGCCCCTTCAATTTTGTTCCAACTAACCCCGGAGGCCCATTTGACGTTTATAAGCTTACAGCACAAAAAAGGGACTTCACCATGGCATATTAATAAACTCATTTTGTAGCTTGGTATAAGTGTCTATTATACCCCCAAACTGGCCAACTTGATCTATAAAGTTCTCTGAGATAATTAAACAGTTCTGAAAGAGAAAAAAATTACTCAGAAAATCAAAAACCAAAAATTCCTTTCAAACTTCACCAGGCTTGTGGCACATGTGTTGTCTGTAATATGGTGGATGGCTGTTGATAATGAAAATAAATTGAGGGCAGTATTGCAGAAATTTGTTTAAAGACGTTAAAGAAAATTACAATGTTTCAACTTACCCCGTGTTCCAACTAACCCCGGTCTCCCCTATAGTGCTCAACTACACCAAAAGCTTCGGTCTCTGTTATATTGGTTGTTCCGCTGAACTCCGTTAATGGTTGGCTCCACTCACCAATTACAGAGACCGAAGTTCTAACTCGATCTGTAAGGGGACTCAATGGCCATATGTTTATTGTATTAAGTTCGGATAAACCAGGAAGTGGGAATTGCGCGACAGCCGAATTAAGTCACTGTTTTTCCCCCTTTTTAAAGTTGAATTAAGAAGGGGGTGAGTTTCCATAAATATAGGTTCTACATACAATATATAGTATATATAAGTTGTTCAAACACATAGCATGTCACAATAATCCTCTGCCTTCTCGATATTTTGCTTTGAAAGTCTATGAAATTAGCCACCTGTCAGAGCCCGAGAGACGAGTGTACAGAAAAGTCACTCGGAGTGTGACGTCACCGGGGGGAATTTAGTATAAGAGGTGCCTGAATGTCATACAGAAATGCTATGCAGAGAGAGAAAGATATTTTACAATTTTTTTTCAAAGCAACTCAAATCAAACAAATAGGACTGATATGTACAAATCTTTACTTTCCCTGTATAAAAAACAGTATGAATAACCACCATGAACTCTTCAATCATGATGTAAGATAGCAAACAGTGAGTTATTGAATGATATTTTCACTATTTCTCATTTATTTTATCACGATGTTCAATCAAGTGAGTAGCTGGAAAGTAATTCCGGCGGCTAGCTCAGCGCGCGCTGAACGCATAATTAGTACACACAACACCCAGTCATTGAGTGTACTGTTATGGTCTGGTATGTCGACTTAGTTCATGGCCGTGCAGCGATCCCCTGGCGTTTTTTCTTCTTTTCTTTTGTCTTTGACTCCACTTTTATATCCTCTGGATCATTTCCACTCATAGCTCATTCCACAGAACAATCTTGAACCAAACGTATAGTATTCTTTCTCGGCCTTCTGAGTTGTTTTCTATATTTAATTACGCTAGGGGTCACCGTCACACATACAAACGCAATTCGGAAGTGAGTTGAAGACAGAAATAGTAATTAGTATACATCTCTATGGTTGAAGACAACAAGAACGGTACGGTAGCTCAACAGCTAGCTGCGCCGGAGCGGGCGGCCGGTCGGCACAAAGCAATTCCGCAACCAACTGTGTTTTTTTGCAAGAGCCGCGTCACACGCGGATAAATATGTCATAATAACACGTCTGCTACGTTATCGACTGGTGAGAAGATCTCGATCAAATTTCATATTATTCACCTTGAAATTATTCCTTTAGGGTCTATGGTATCATTCTGAGGGAATTCACATATTTGGAATAATAGTACGGCCACAAATATTTTAATCATTTCCTCTTTGCAAGTTCTATGGCTCGCAGATACAACTTCAACTGCAGTTATTCCATATGAAGGAGTACGTGCATAGTACACAAAACGGCACTGCCTTGATTACTACACCGGGACCGAATACCCCCCGGTGACGTCACACTCAAAGAACACCCGTCTCGGTAGGCATTGCAGGAGCGAACTCAGGGAAAATGGGTAGGGATAAATCATTCAAATTCACTATTTTGAAAAAAGAAAATGGGGGGTCGAATCACCTATTAGTGTTTGGGGGGTTGTAAGGTTGCTATTAATGTAAATATCTCAATATTTGGAATCGTCTTCTTAATTCAACTTTAAGGTTATTTTTTCCCGTTTTTGGTGCATTTCAGGTCAAAACAGAATTTTTTTGGGCCCAGTTCTTTTTTTATGAAATAAAGAAAAAAATTTATGAGCCCCATCGGGGCTGCACGATAGCGAGCCGTCTGTGTACGAGGAGAAATTAAAAAAAAATGTTAAAGAACTCCTCGAAACAGACAGCTGTCTATATATAACAACAATACTGCTTTACGTGAAGTAGTTTCGAAAACCACTCTCGGTGATCAAATGAAATGCCATGGCATGGGAACGCGAGAAAAGCCAAAGGCAAATAATAAGTTTACGCCGCCATCTTCCCCAACGTTACGGACGCGAGCGTAACGTTGGGGAAGTACAATAAAAAACAAGATGGCGGCGTAAACATATTTTCAGTGTCCAAAACTGGACAACTCTCCCCTTTTGGACACTGAAAATGTACCCCAAAACATCTCTTTTTGCTCATTCTAATCATATGACAAACGATTCATCATTGATATAATGTTGTGAAACCTCTGTACTTGTCCTCTCATAAAGAGAACACCTCACCTTGTGATAGACTCTATAAAAGTGAGAATATAAGTGAAATAAGTACTAAAGTAATGAGGGAATTGTACGTGTGTGACATCACAGATCTTGGTTGCATTGCCAATGGGAGGATCTACATGGCATTAGTGATCTCAATTTTCAAATGCTCATAACTTTCTTATTATTCATTCAATCTTCCTCAAACTTTCAACAATATGTTTCTTTGATTTTTCTCTTTGATATGGATTCAGCTGGTTTCAAGGGTTTCATTCTCCTTTAACTTTGTCTTTGTTGTGTTAGTTCCAAACTTGTTTCCTGCTGAAGTGAAGATAAAAATAGTGAAGTGAACTAGTTTCCAGTAGGCCATGATGTAGGCTAAACCAGTTTTAGAAAGTATAATGAGAACGGTGTCCTAGATCCCATTCAAGTTTCAACGTGAATGGAAACATGAAGCCGCGCCTCGGATTCGAGGAAGGAATTCCGCAGAACAGAAGAAAGCTCTGCACTGCACTGCCGGCTGCCGAGGTTAGCGATGCCACATCATTTTAAAATATTTACTGTATACATATGTTGTGACCATTCATTTTGAAGCTTGTGACCTGCTCTTTGCAATAAGACTACGTTTTTTTCTTAATTTATGCAAATAAGGCAAATATCTAATTAAATATGCACGCATATCATTAAAAATGTCTGCCGCTCATGCGGAATGTGCATTTGCCTTTGTAATTTCACCCATGCTAGTGAGTTTGAGGCAATTAACCACCAAAATATGTCAATTGGCCCATTCTTTGATTAAACCAATATAAACTATTAAAAAAACAGTGTTTCATATAGTTAAATATGCAAATTTAAAATGCCAAAGATCCTATATGTAAATGAGGTTGTGATGCAATGATACGTATATTGTAAACATGTATGTTAAAAATATTTCTATTCAAACTACATGTATGAGGTAATTAACCACCAACAATATATATGTCAAGTGGCCCATTCCTTGATTAAAAACTAGTATAATATATAATTCAAACAAAATACATGTATTAAAATATGCAAATTTAAAGGCATATGCAAATCAGATGATGCAATATAGTATACATATTGTATATGTTACAATGATGTTTGTTCTTGTGTATGGGCCATTTCATTACAAATAAATTGGATACAAATGTAATCAATGATATGATGTTCAATTGCACAAGAACAAATTCATAGAATATTACATACATGTATCTTCCACAAAAAAATGGTAAATATGCAAATGAGATGAATATGTAATTAACAAGTCAAGAGCAGAGGTACTTCACTTGCCCAGCTGCATCCATTATTACCCTCACAAGATTTATGCTTCTTCATGCTTTGTATCCATGTATATATTTGTGTAATGCAATTTGATATCATTTTTTATTAAGTACTAATACTGTTATGTTTTCTTTTGTTTATATGTGTTGTAATGTGAAAATGGCTACCCCCATTGGGTTGCATCAGGCTATTTAAATTTGCTGTAGTTTGGTGAACAATGGCTATTGTTCAAAGTGTATTCAGGTATGCATTTAAGCATCCCTGGATATACTTGGCTGGGTTGATCTCTTGACCAATCAAGAGTCAGTTGGGGGTAGCAATAATGTACCCCCAATAGCTGTAGGAGGTTTTCTTTTGAAGCCAGCTAGAGCACAAATTTGGCGGGAAGAGGGCAGAAGAGATTGAGCTTTTGAAGAAGAAGGTTGTCTTCCCGTGTTAGTTTCAGTCAAAGTACAAGTGAGTTAATTATTATTGTTATTATACTACTGTATACTTGTAAACTTTGTGTGATCATGTATTTTACTCTTACTAAATAATTATTGATGCCTATGGGATTACTTTATATGAATTTTTAATATGTAAACTGACATATTTTATGCCTCTGAAGTTAAGATTTTTATAAATGTTTTTACACTAATATGCGACTGTAACCACTTACCGTCAGATCTGTTTCATGATGTTGATTGTAGTTTGTTTTATTTTCCCTTTAGCTCAACATAACAATACTGTAATTACCAGAGTGCATTAAACCAGAGATACTGAGAGGTGTGGGCGGTGAGTTATTTTAATTGGATCGTATTGCAATAAAACCTGTCTTTTTATTATGTAATATGCAGGAATTGTTTTTTTGCATTTTTTATCCAAACTGCAGTTTAGTTATGGATGATATATATGTATATTTTTATCAACCCTTATGTGTGAAGCAAGAATAAAGAAATGTCATATTGAGACTTATAATCATAATATTGTATAAACTATTTATTGAAATAATTGTAAATTATCACATGGAATAAATGTTTTACATGGGTCATATGATGTTATTTTATCAATATGTATTTACATTGTATTTTTATTATTTATGTCTCTGCAGCGAGGCTGTCTTTCATGGATTAAAATACCTTTACCACTGCAAACCAGTCTGAAATTGGCTTTCTTTCATATGTAATAGCTCTATACAATTCAGTTCATGCTGTTAACATTCTTGAAATAAAATACCATTGTTGATTATTATCATTATGCAAGAAACCTGCCTGATCACCGATCAATGAATCGGTTAATGGTACTATATCACACGTATCATCTACTAAATAAAAATAGGGTCGGGATTGGGTGAAGGTAACAAAAAATAAATAAATAACAAAAATTAGCGTCATGATGGGGGGGGGGGGACTAGGGGCCGGTATGGTTGGACACAGGTCAAGGTAGCTATAAAAAAAAATAATAAAAAAAAAAAAAGGGGTTGGGATGGGGGGGGGGGGGACTAGGGGCCGGTATGGTTGGACACAGGTCAAGGTAGCTTAAAAAAAAAAAAAAAAAAAAAAAAAAAAAAGGGGTTGGGATGGGGGGGGGGACTAGGGGCCGGTATGGTTGGACACAGGTCAAGGTAGCTAAAAAAAAAAAAAAAAAAAAAAAAAAAAAAAAAAAAAAAAAAAAGGGGGCTGGTAGGGTTGGACAAAGGTCAAGGTAGCTAAAAAAAAAAATAATAAATAAATAAAAATGGGGTCGGGATGGGGGCCAGGGGCCGGTAGGGTTGGACAAAGGTCAAGGTAGCTAAAAAAAAAAGGGGTCATGATAGGGGGAGGGGCCAGTAATGTTGGACGACTGAAATGTAGCTAGAAAAAAAAATTAAGGTCGGGATGGGGGCATGGACCAGTGAGGTTGGACGAGTAAAGGTAGCCAAAAAAAATGGGGTCGGGGCAAGGGCCAGTCACGTTTGGGGTACATGTAACATAGGGCCCCCCCCCCCCAAAGAAAAAAAAATTGGGTCGGGGTGAGTAATGGCAATTATGGGTGAGGGGGCGGGTTGTAATGCCACGCAGGGGCCTGGGGCAAATTATGGAAGGGGTAAACATAGATCTATAGTAAATTGGGCAAAAAAAAGATGGGGCCTTGGGTCATAATCAGGGTTTAAAAGGGCAAGAAAGGTCCATCAATATCTGTTACATAATCACCAAAAACCAAACACCCCTACTCAACAGACTACAGTCTCCGCATTGACCCTAAATTTTCCAGATTGAGGACAGTGCAAGCCGCAGTCTTTCCCGCTGGCGGTATTTTGCGGTTTACTAATTGGCAACAAGATTGGTATCATTACAAAGCTTAGAATTCAAAGAATCTTATGATGCTGGGAGTTTTTGGTTTTTCATGTGTAGGGGTACGATAAAGGGGTCAAAACATTCATGTCATCATCAAATCCACTCACACGTATTGCGAGGTTAGTATTAGTATACTAACCTTGCACCACGAACCGCGTTTGGCAGTGGATTTCTAACTAGTGGGTCGTGCGTGCTGGGATCTCACTTCTTGGGTCCACAACACACGACTTCTATGGCTTGAATTTTCTGTGCGCGGCGGCATGTAATGAACCCTGGCCTAGGGTGCATCAAATCACCATATCAACAAAATCTCAACACATCATGATCAAATCAGATTTTTAAAGACAATTTCAGAGCAAAAGTACTAAGCTAACGATTCAAACTGCCACAAACACTGCTGTAAGTCAAAATATTGTGTGTCACATGATTATGACAGGGGCAGTACTTTCCACATTGGGCTTCTGCGATTCAAAATGGCCGCGCGCATCATCCGATCAGGTAACCCAGAGAGCTCCCGCCCGCACAGCGGGCGGGAGCCCAGAAGCTTACCGTGTATTTTACCATTGTCACCGGACTAGGGTGATTTATGGTCTAAATATTTCTCCAAATGAATTGTGAAAACGGAAAGTATACATATACCACGATTATATGGATGAAGGTCTAACGAGTGGCAGATTCCTGACATCTGGGCACAGTCTGGAACCTCAAAAAAACAAAAGTTCTCTCCTTCTACCCAGTCTAGATCGGCCATTTTGTTACGATTTTTAACAAAAATGGCCGATCGAGACGGGGTAGAAGGAGAGAACTTTTCGTTTTTTTGAGGTTCCAGACTGTGCCCAGATGTCAGGAATCTGCCACTCGTTAGACCTTCATCCATATAATCGTGGTAATTGTATACTTTCTGTTTTCACAATTCATTTGGAGAAATATTTAGACCATAAATCACCCTAGTCCGGTGACAATGGTAAAATACACGGTAAGCTTCTGGGCTCCCGCCCGCTGCGCGGGCGGGAGCTCTCTGGGTTACCGATCAGGCAGGTTTCAAGACACATTTCAAGTGCAAAATATTAGGCGAATCTAACCTCAAATCAGAATGTAAAGTGAGAATTTCGTATTTTAATTTGATAATCTGCGGATTTTTGTGGGTCAGAGTATTACTGAATGAATATTTAAAGACTGGAAAAGAGTTTTCTGAGACCATGTTTTACACGGGGGCAGAGCATACCGTAGACAGCTGGCAGCCGTCTGTTTCGAGGAGTTTTTTAACATTTTTTTTTTTTTAAATTTCTCCTCATACATCTGTATTTGGTGAGTGCAGCCAACGGAGTTCAGCTGCATGAACAACCAACATAACAGAGACCGAAGCTTTTGGTCTAAGCATACCGATGCAAACGCGCGGCTGGTTTGGCATCGCTACCGAGGTGTCCCGATGCCGAAGACTTCGGCATCGGGACACCTCGGCAGTGCTTTGACGTGACTCAGTTGTTGACTTGTTCGTCGTTGCGCTGAGTGACGACGTAAAACTTACCCAGTGTTTTGTAGGACAGCGGGCACGTCAATGTTTCCTTCTAATTTGATGTCGCTCATCTTACTTTCAACTTCACTCTCTGTCTCTGGCTCTAACACAGGCTTTTTCTCTTCCTCCATTTACAGGAAGGTAAACAATACAAAAATGTATGACGGAAAAAGGGCGATGTCAAATTCTCTGCCAACGCAACAACTTGACGTTCAGATCAGTAGCTAATTTTTTTCAGGCTTTCTTGAACTTTTAATATTTTGTATATGACTTTAGATATATTAGTGAAAATTATATTGTGCAAATAAAACATTTTCAAATCTCATGTAGCATTTATTTTGTTCTCTTTATCCACGACTAACTTTTTCTTCAAAAGTAAAATTAATTATACATTTTTATCAAATACTTGCATGCCTTGGAGTAAAGCTAAGTATTTGAAAACTATATAAAACTTGATGCTAGATGGCGCTAATGCTGTAATTTTATTGGTCTTTCTGCACGCTGTTCATTATTTTATTTAATATTAGTTTTATTTATTTATTTATTTGATAATTAATTTATTTATTTATTCATTCATTCTTTCATTTATTTATTTTCACAGATTAATTAGATTTAGATTTTTCCCCTTATCGAATAAATGCCACTTTTTTTCCAAAATATGCCCCCTCACGAACGTGTTCTGTGCCCCTTTCACCTGAGAAGGACCCGTTCTATGTCTGAGCAAGTGCTCCCTTGTAATAAGTGCCCTTTCTCGAATCAGTGCCCCTTAATTTTTACCCAAGAAAAGTGCCCCTCACGAACATGTCCTGGGGCCCCTTTCACCTGAGAAGGATCCGTTTTATGCCATTTGCAAGTGCCCTTTAGCCATCTTATTGGTGCCCTTTCTAGTGCAGTGCCCCTTAAGTTTTACCCAAGAAAAGTGCCCCTGGAACATGTCCTGTGTCCCTTTTACCTGAGAAGGACCTGCTTTAAGTGTTATTGTGGCCCCCTCTGCCTTCTCCTATAGGTGCCTGTTCTTCGTATCAGATAAGTTGCCCTGAAATACATTTTTTCTGTATCCAATGAGCACCCGGTTTCTTTATTTAGCGCCTATTGATCTGCTTCATTCTGCAAGCGCAGGCCTAATGAATGAAAAACTTGTAAAAATAATCCTAAGTTTCATGAGTCATGTGAGTGGGGATAGATAAGTCTCTTTTTTTTATATTTGTTTTAAGATCATGGCCGGACCGAAATTTTGAAAACTCAATTTTTACTGCACTAGAGATTTATGACAAAATTCACCAAAAGTATGCACAAAATCCATCAATATTCACTTAACAAAATGCAAATAAAAAGCACCTCAATGATAAGCTCGGTCGCTTTGCTCCCTCGCTTTTAATTTTTTTCCGAAAGTCTGCTCATGCTCCCCCCCCCCCGCGAAAAAAAATTTCTGCATACGGCCATGTTCAATAGTGCCCTTTTAGAAAGAAAAGGTGCCCTTTTTCCCTGTGCCCCCCACTTTCAACTTCGCTCTGCCGCCCCAGGTATACGTATTGAATTACAATAGGCCTATTTGTTTAGTGTAAAATACAAGGTATACCCCATATGAAAAAAAAAATGTTATCAAAGCTTAAACCAATCCGAAGCCATCGAAGTCCAAGGCTGTAGACTCACTTTATTCATATTGTTTGAATATTTTATGCTCTATCATAGAAATATGCCATATGGCAAAGTAACCTTCAATGTCCTAAAAAAATGTAAAGATTTTAAGGCCTTTTTCGAAATTTCACTCATAATGATAATTTTTTCAGGTGATATTTTTATGTTGACTTTTCTTACTAGGGTCTATATTGAAATATCAAAAGACGCATTGGAACCATAGGGGGTCCTTGTAATATAGGGGCTACATAATAACAGGATCAGTAGGGGGCACCCGGCCGCGCTTCGCGAAGATTTTTTCCCCTTAAGTATTAGTGAAAAATATGTAGAGAAAAAACGAATTAATGGAAAGGGAGAAACGGGAATTAATTAAGGAGGAAGGTGAGCATAAAAGGAGCGGTCTGGGTCATTTTAATTCTATGATTAGTAGGCCTTCCATTTTTCAGTGGAGAAAAACAAAATATAACATCACATTTTGGAATTAAGTAATTATCCTGACGCCGCTTATTTTTGGCGATTTTGCGGGCGATTTTGTAGGCCTATTCTTGTGCCCCCCATTCCCCGCGCGGCGAACGGGTATAAGAATGAAAATACGGAACAATTTTTACTAAACTTGTAGAAACTATATTGGGGAAATCTTAAATTGTGATTGCCTGACAATCATAAGCCCGCATAGTTGCAATAATCATAATTTGGTAACGTTACCAGATTGGTAACCAATCTTTGTGTCTTGTACGTCCCCCGGCCTCCAAGTCAGGGCCCTGGGAAAGGTTTTAGACTGGGGGGTGCTGCATGATGTAAATTTGACAGGCAAAAAAAAAAGGGGGGTGGGGGTGGTTCACTGCAAATTATAGGTCATTTTGCTTACATTTCTGATCTTGTTTATATACCTACCAGCCTATGGAGAGAATAATACACGCGGCACCCCCGCTTCCCAGGGCCATGTTCCCATACAGTGGCATAATTAATTCGAAGAGGCCATGCAGACTGTTCGCGGCAAGATTATAAGAAAAAGCTGTGAGCGAGTGAAACGAGCAATTTTATTTTATTTTCTAATACAAATGTTGTAGTATAATACCAGTAAAAACAAAAATCTAAGATTTTGATTGCTTTTGACACAAATTCATAAATATTATGATATGCCTCAATTTTTCCCTTCACTCTTAACTTTTTTTTCTGGGGGATTAAAAAAGGAGGAAGAAGAAAATCAGTCTCAAAGGCATTCTAAAATGACGCGCTTTGACTTGATCATAGTGTTTCTGTAAACCTTATAAATTCTATTGAACAAATTATAGATTTTAGACTCTTGCATTTCTGTAGGGCCTACAGTTATTTATTTTGAAGCTCAAGTGGCAAAGGAATTGAGAATTAAAAGTTTTATCAATTTCTTAAAATTAAAGCCTTACCGATGACACCAGGTAGCTTGAATTCACCCCCCCCCCTCAGCTCTCACTCCGTCTCTCTTTTTCTTTTTTTTTAATACACGCTCTCTAAAAAGTCACTTTAAAAAAATGTGTGCTTCTTTTGGAACCAATTAAGGGGCAGGGGCTATATAGTGGAGCCAGTTTTTTTTACCTTTCATTCGATTCATCTGCATCCCTTCCATTTTCCCTCTCTCTTGCTCGAAATTTTCTTCTTGCTTTGATTATATTCCTTATTCTAACTTGTGGCCATGCCCCCTTTCTGACTCTCATTTCTGCTTATCAGTTGCATTGTAGGCCCATTTATTCCTCATTTGCTTTTCACCATTATGAAGTAAATTTAACATTTTTTTCTTCCTCCATCCCGTTCAGTCTTTCTATAATTTCTTTCTTCTTGATTTTGTTTGTAGCTACTGCATAGGGGAGGACCCAAATATAACAGTTGTGTTTTGTTTACAAACTTTGTGTGACACGTGGAAGGTGATCTCATAACGATCATTGTGACGTAATATTTATTTCTAGACGCGCGTGCGTAATTCGTTAACATGCATCGGAAAGAACCCGAGCTGCGGCAGCTGACCTCGATTCCGTTAGTTCTTTTTTCATTTTTATTGTACAACTAAGTAAGTGCAACTCAAAGTAATCGATCTCTTTGCTCTAGACTTAAACACTGTTCCTTTTCTTTCACTGTTTCAGCTTCAGGAGTTTCAGCAGAAGGACGTAGACTGTGTTGCCGGCTGCAGCGGAGGGCTGAGAGTTATTTATGCCAGAGGTCTGGGTGGGTTGCTGCATGAATTTTCGCTGTGTGCATGTTAGAATAAATTTTGATCCGAAGTCGAAGTTCACTCTGACTTAGTAAAAAAGCTCAATCACTAAGGGGCTAACCAAAAGTCAGTTATTTTTACTGAATATCATGGACATGTTCTGTGTTCTTCATTGGTGGTTAGATCTATATCTTTTTCTAGTTCTCCTTTTTTTTTGTAATTCCTTTTTTCTTTCCTCTTTCAAGTTTCATTGTTATTGTGTTTTCTTCAATTTTCATTTTCAATGATCGAAGCCAGGCCGAGAATAAAAAAAAGTAACCCAAAATTACTTAGTATAATTATTTTCTCGAAGTTAAGGCCTCAATTTGTGAAAATACTGGCAAAACTTCTGCAAATTTTGTTACCTTTTGCGTCCGCTCTGAGAAAATCGGAACTTCTCGACAAGCTTTGAACAAGAAATCACCAGTTTGCAAGCAGAGACAGAGTGCTGAGTAAAATGTGATGCTGTACTGCAACTAAAGGCTTGCAGTTCTCCGGTGAACGGTGGAATTCAGCACAGAAGAAGAAGAAGATACCAACCAAAATTATGTCATTTTAAACTTCATTTGATAAAATTATCTTACCTTTGTCTGCTTGATTTATTTTCTAAAGCTTTGCAAAACGATCGTGTGCAAATTAAGGTCACACTTTTTTATGACACTTTTAGCTGAGCACGCACTAGTCGATCGTCATAGAATTTTGAGATTGCGATATCAACGAAACCTGTGACCTACTTTACAATTCCGTCTAGCGAATTTGACTTTGGGATTGTGCGTTCTGTTTGGTATTCATGATTTTCATTAATTTTGTGTGAACTGTAAGAAATTTTTTATTGAAAATCATGATAATTTTAAAAACGTGCGCAAATTATGGTCACCCCATCACACCTAAAACTGATTTGGTGTTGAGCGGCATGGGTAGAGGTGCAGTGCTAGTAAAAAGGAAAACAAAGCTTACAGGATTTGGGAATATTTGAATTAGATTATAATTTCAGTTGTAGACCTACTGGACAAAGAAAGGGCTTCTGCTGTTTTTGCAAACTCCAAAATGAAGTCATCACAATTGACTGCATGGAGATCACTTGCACCTACTGCAGCAAAAAAGTGCAGATAAAAATTGCAATCACTGACTACTCGCAGGATAAACTGAAGACATTTGACAAACCTGATGCCAGCCTGTCCTCTGGAGGCAAGATGAAGAAATATTACATGATGAATTTCAACTATGCAAGGCTTTAATTTCAATGTGAATATTCTGAGAAAGCTAAAATAAAAAAAGAATAACAAACGTATTACCATCACTGAAAACTTGTTTTTTGGCCCTGGCCTAAACTGCAACTGTGCTGCTTAGAGCTGTCAAGTGTCAAGCGCCATTTCCTCAACTTTTTTACCAGGGAATCAGCAATTCCCTGCTTTGACCGCTTATGCAATTGCAATAATTTAGACAATTTTGGTGTGACCAAGTGTGGCCTAATTTTGATTTATAATTTTGTTTGCCCTTACAGTATATGAGGGACGATGGCTGAAAAGGAAGGAGAATATAACTCACTGATCGATGCCATATTGACCAAATATGGAAACATGGAATCTGGTCTTCATGATATGGGAGATGTTAAGGTCTATTTCAGTGCTCCTGCAAAGAAATCAAAACCAACGCAAGGTAGTACTACTACTCTTTCTACTTCAAAAAAAAATAATGATGACAATATTGGATATACGTAATTAACTTTGCATATTAAACAAAGCAATTATCGTTTTCATCATTATCATTTTATATCATTGCTTTTATCATTTTTTATTTTCACGGATTATTTCACTTTTTTGTGTGAAAATGAAAATTCTAGTGATAAAAAAAATTATAATGATATTGATAATGATCATAATTGATGATAATCATAGCTATGATATGAAAATGATGATGATGGCAATAATGAAGAGGATGATGATTGGTTTTGATGTTGATTAGGATGATATTGATAAAGATAATGTCTCTTCAGGGAAAAAAAAGTAATGTGGCTCAGTGCTTATTTGACCTACCCCCCCCCCAAATATGCCTCCGAGAGCCCTTAACCTGTTAAATACTGAACTTTGTCATTCCCATAGACTTTATACAGGTATAACCCGGTTCCAGATGGCAACAGGTTAACTTATAAAAATGTGCCCCTGATTCAATGTAAACTGTGATATTATATTGCAACTTTGGCTGGTTAGCTAAAAAAAGGTAGTCCGTAAAGTTAAATATCAATTTTCCACGCCCCCCATGATCTCTCTCTCTCCTGTTCTCTCTCCCTCTCCTTCCATTTGTCTCTCTCAATCATTCATCCATACTCTCTCTTTGAACTCCATTATTCAGATGACACAACAGATCTAAAGCTACCTAATATCTTGGTCCTGAATCGATGCAAGATCCAGAGAGCTGGAGATGAAGAAAAGCTGGCTGAACTCTGTAAACGTGTTCAAGAGCTTGACTTAGCTGAGAATGCTCTAGACAACTGGCAAGAGGTAAGGTAGTCTTTTCATGAATACCACAGACACACTGGTCAAACCAACTCCAGGGTCCGTAGTTAGCGATTAATTGTACGTTTGATTTTTACGATTGATTGTACATTGTGGTCAAGAGAATCAATCGTAGAAAAATGTTATACGATGACTGCTAAGCTTTGTGTTACTGGCGACTGATAGACCAAATACATTACCATAACCTATGACATAGCTTGTAAGGTCGGTTTGGAGTTGGTTCTATTGGTTTAGCTGTAAGCAGAAGAAAGCTTTTTGAGAGTTAAATGATATTTGAAAACGGATCAAATAATTAGCTGACAGTTCGGAAGGGGAGGATTGTTAAGTTGGTATGCACAATTTCTTTGAGTGTGATGTAATTCTGGCCAGTGGCCATCCTTGAGAACAACACTGGATACAAAAATGTTGATTTATTTTTGGTTTTCTTGCATGAAAGTTCAGTTGATGGACATGCAAAAATGGAAAAATAATTTGATTCATTATTTTATTTTCATGAATTTCTCTGAATAGGTTGTGAACATCACCAGTAAGCTTCCGAGTTTAGAGTTCATCAACCTCAGCTCAAATCCATTACACCTGGCCCCACCCCTAGAAACCCCCTTAGCAACTGCAGGAAGTCTAGTCACTATGGATAATGTACAGCGACTGGTTTTGAATAATACCAAACTATGTTGGGAATCTATACATAGTCTTCTCACTGTTATGCAGAGGTAGGTACATATAAGTAGACTAGAGATGGAATTGAGGCCGGCCTCGAGGCTGAATTTTACAAGCCTTGGCCTCAATTGTTAAGTCACATGTATGGTAGACTGTAGAGATGGAATTGAGGCCGGCCTCGAGACCGAACTTTACAAACCTTGGCCTCAGTTGTTGAGTCACATGTATGGTAGACTGCAGAGATGGAATTGAGGCCGGCCTCGAGGCCAAATTTTACAAGCCTTGGCCTCACTTGTCGCGTCCCATGTATGCATTATAGATTCTGTGAGACTGTGTCTCAGAACTCCTATATTCAATACAGATTTTTGGTTTGAAGTTTTCTCTTTTTCAGTATTGATGTCAAAATCCAGTTTGTACACCAATTATTTTATTTGTTCATTCAATTGAAATATCTATACCCTTATCACTGTAGTATTGGAATAGCTGTAATGAATGAATTATTGAATTGGTCGGAGGCTGTCCACCAAAAAGTAGTTCATAGAAACCAATCTAGAGGTACATTTATGGATACTAGGATAATACAAAACTCAATATTTAAGTCATGAAGTGATGTTGCAATTGATTTAATAAATCTGAGGTATTTTCTTTTCTAATGTCATAATTTTTTTATTCTAGGTTGCTCGTCCAAACTCTCTTCCTATTTTTCTTGTGACTAACTGAATATAATATACAGTACTAATAAAAAGGATACTTTTATTTAAAGGGATGGCCCAGGCTGGATATATTTATATAGATCTCAATAAATAGAGTAAAATTCACAGAGCAAAATGCTGAAAATTTAATCAAAATCAGATAACAAAGGAATTGAATTTTAAAGTTTATCAATATTTTGTGAAAACAGTTATGTGCACATCATCATGGATATTCATTAGATGTTATGTTATAACATGAAATCATTCATTTTTTCATACATGTGTATTAATGATGTGTCTCCATTATGATGAAATAATTTGTGGCAATAAATAACTACTGCACTTAATCAGTTGTCAATCCAATTGTTTTAGTTCTTGGTAGAATTTTTTTGAATAAATCTAATTTCATATAATGAAATACAAAAGAACAAGTGGGGATATGACATCATCATATACCTAATGTATATTAATGAAGACATACCTAGAACAGTTCACAGGAATAATGCAAATCTTAAAAATTCAATAACTTTGTTATTTGTTATCCGATTTTGATTAAATTTTCAGCAATTTGCTCTGAATTTTACTGTATTTATTGAAATATAAATATCTCCAGCCTGGACCATCCCTTTAATTATAATTGTTAATTTACTGGTTTATAATTTTTTTTCAGATTAAAGGAACTTCATCTAAGTCTGAACGAGTTGAGCAAGGTAACCCCAGGAGACTGCACTCACGGGAACCTGAAACTCCTTCAGTTCAATAACAATCAAGTCAGAGACTGGCAGGACATAGAAAAACTAGGTAACATGTTCCCTGAACTTGAGACGCTTATCCTCATGGAAAACCCTATCACGACATTAGGGAATAATCCCGGAGATGCATTCCCAAACCTCAAGGTTTTATGCCTCAATGAGACGTTAGTCGATTCGTGGGACGAACTAGATAAGTTGAATGCATTCCCTTCTCTGACGGAAGCCCTGGTCAAGGGCATCCCATTGCTGTGTGTGACGGGGAAGGGGGATAAGGCAGAGAAGCAGATTAGGCAGCTGGTTGTCGCTAGGTTGGGCAACCTAGAGAGACTGAATAGGAGCGTTATCACAGAGACCGAGAGGGAGCAAGCGGAGAGAATGTTCATCAGGAAGTTTAGAGATGGTGATGAAAGACCTACAAGGTAAGTTCAAGCCTGATATGGAATGGGACAGAAATGTCAGTTGGTTTTTTTTTTAAAGAGGAATTGCTTTGTTTGAAACCCATGCTCAATAAACTTTCATCCAAGCTGACTAAGTAGTTGAATTTCTAAATTGCCCACTCTTCCAGTACTCTGCCATCCTGTGACAAAAAGAAGCAAGTCTGATTTCCGTTAAAATTGACTTTTTCTTAAATTGGGGATACTTTCTATTTGCTCTACATGACACTAAAGGAATTGAGTCACATAGCCCCCAAATTCTCAAATGTAGACATTTCAACAGCAAGTAATTCTATGTATTCTGTGTATTTTCACATAGTACAATGACAAAATTCCTCATCCGACTATTAAAAACTCATTCCACAGAGTTGCTTCTGTTTGTCATTTTTATTTACTCCATTTATTTGTAATTCAATGCATTATTAATGGATTGAATTACACTGGTTTTCTTAAAGAAAACCAGTCTTTACATTTAACTTAAATTTACAGATTGATATTCAGACACTTATATGACACATTCTGTTGGCAGTATTGTAAAAATGTAAGACCTCAGTCAATTAATCAGTCAATCAATCCATTTGTCATGGTATGGCATTACTTAAAAAAACATTTTTAGGATAATAGAAATGGTCAGATGATTATATTTGTTCATGATAGTTCATGTCATACTCTTTGACAGGTATGATGAACTGATCGCTAAACATGGGAACATCCAAGAGCTAGCCAAGGTGGATCTATCCCCACGCACTACTTACGACTGTAAAATCTCATACAATAACAAATCCTACGACATCACCATCAACGTCAAAGACAATGTTCGACAACTCAACAAGCAAATCAGCGCCATCATCGGCCTCCCACCAAATAAGTTCCGCGTGTACTTCGAATCTACCGACAAATCACACTTGTATAGTAACGAGTGGCTTAGGTACCCTAATAGGTTTTTACATAATTACAAGATTAGCGATGGTGATACTTTTGTCATTGCCTGCCATTCATAGGATATGCAGTAGCTGCTTATCAAGGCCAGTGTTCAGAAGGTAAATTGCCAACTCGTCCACTCATTACATGGTCTACCTTCTTTAGTTTAATGCCATCAACATTTCGTCTCACAACCATTTGGTCCAATAACCATTGGTCCAGTCATCACTTCATCTAATCACCAGTTCGTCTATGACCATTTCGTCCAATAACCAGTTGGTCTAATATCCTTTACATTTTCATTCTTTTCGCGCAATATACACTTAGTCCAATTATACAAATGGTATATGGACTAAATGGCTATTGGACCGACTGATTATTAGACGAAATGATGAGTGAACAAAATAGCAATTGGACCATGTGGATAGTGGACAAACTGATGGTAGACCAAATGATAGTAGACAAGTTGGTAATTGGACAAAATAGCATTAGACCAATTGAAAATAAACCATTCTGAATAGGACATAGCATTAGCAATACAAAGGTGAGAAAACCTGGTATCTCATAAGAGTTAAAGGAGTGGTGATTGACCATGCTGTCCCTAAGTTAGGACTACTGGTAACGTTTTCTGGTGCTAAATCCAAGAGCAGTTTCACAAAGCATTAACCGCTTGTCAAGACCAAATGCTCTGAATAGTATGTGAATATGCTAGGGGTGAGGAAACCTTGTATCTCAAAAGAGTTAAATTGGCTGATGATTCATGAGGCAGTTCCTAAGTAACATAGCAGCTTCATTACTCTCCAAGACAACGTGTACGCCTTTTGGGAGAGTACATCTGCAAGGTTCAAGATTACTGACCCTTTCTGGTGCTAAATCCAAGAGCAATTTCATAAAGCTGTTCGAAAGTTACAGACTACTGCTGACCCCTTCCCTCGCTACACCTTGGAGCCATTTCATAATGCTCTTCATAATTTATGCATGATCGGTGATCCTTTCTTGCGCTATTTAAGAGCTCCTCCCGAATACCCTGCTTTAGTATAATGGGAGTGAACTATGTGTAATTCTCTTCAAATCTTGTAAATAATAAACTTTTTCCTCAAATGTTTGCTATCAATGAGAATTTTAATCTACAAAAAAATCTGCTTTACATATATAGAGCATCTGATAAGCAGAAGGAAGGGTCACCAGGGGCCAGTCTTTCAAAAAGTTGTGATTAATTCAATCAATCGCAACTATGGAAAGCCAACAAAGTCAACATGAAATGCATGTTTGCTCAAGAATTTCTCTGCATATGAATGTATATCCATAAATTCATTGGTGTGTTCTCCTTTGTTTACAAAGGACATTTTGCAAATTTCCTGTAGAAAAAATTATGACACTGATGGGGTTCCATAGTTACGTTTGATTGGATCAATCATAACTCTTTGTAAAGACGGGGCCCAGTAGTGCATAAAGATCGGCATAACTTACACACGGCTTTATGAAGTAGTAGTGAAAGTAGTTCAGTCATTCTTCAATCCTGGTGACCCCATGGACAAACTTTCTCCATGCTGTTCTATGCTTGGTTCTCTCAAAGATTTTCCAGTTTCTTTAGTAATTCCTTCCAGCCATCTATTCCTCTGTCTTCCTCTTCTCCTTCTAAGCTTTATGAAACAGCCCCCAAATTAAGCCCAAGAAACGATCACCCATCGTTTGTAAAGCCGAGCATAATATATGAACAGCTTTTGAAACGGCCCTTAGATTTAGCACAAGAAATTTTCAAAAGTCAAGCGTAAAGTCGGGCGCTTTATGTGAACAGCTTAACGATGCACCCATCGAGTGATGGCTGTTGTTCCACAGCCGTTGGGACATTCCGCCTTTCAACATGGTGTCATGCTTTTATTTGTTGACCTTGAGAGCTAGGGTTCTACTGGATATCACTTGATTAAATACATGTATTTAGTCATTAAGACCATGAAATGATATTTCTCCATTATGAGATATAAGACCTTGTCCCCCACCGACAATAAACCCTTTTTTAAATTTAGATTTTTCATATTTTCATAAGAGATTTTGAAGATGATGTGCTGATGATTGGTATGAACTGTGTGAACTCTTACCCATTAACCAATATGCAAATCAAAAGTTGATTTTCTCGAAGCCAAATTATTCAATAGTTTTCATGGTTTAAACTTTTTTGACATTGTTGAAAAGCTACAACTGGCCCAATATAGAGTTCAGTTATTTTCTTAGATAAATCACAACTCTAACTTTATACATGCAGCTCCAACTTGCCATTGCATAAGTTTTTGTAGGCTTAGGCCCTGTTCCACAAAGCCTATTCATTAATCATACAGTTAATTTGTATGCTTGATTGCACACAATAGGCAATGCAATCAATCATGTTTAATAATCAGTGCTATGAGCAATCGCCATGCTTTTAGTTACTTGGCTTTAGGTCCAAGGTACATTACAGATAAAACATGATTTGGAGTTAACTCAGTTTCATTAGGCATAAAAAAAATGTTTTATGTACATACGGGGTGGATGATTGGAGTATATTTCTTTATGATGTGATGAGGGTGATCCTTTAATCCTGTAATTGTATCTATATGAATTTCTCACTGTGCACATTGTATATCAGACTGCCATGAACAGAAATATTTGCCATTCAATGCTAAGTACTTTGCCAAGATATTTATACATTTCATTTTGATATTTGATACGAGTACTTTATCATTCAAAGTATAGTTCAGTCTGTATATTAAGTCATGTATCTGTTTCACAGATTCAATGGCAAGTAATCCGAACTCTGGTTTAATTTCAACTCTGGTCTAAAATTGTGTTCTCCTTTCTTTACAAAGGACATTTTGCAAATTTCCTGTAGAAAAAATGATGACACTGATGGATTTCCATAGAGTTACGATTGATTGGATCAATCTTAACTCTTTGTAAGACGGGGTCCTGTACTGTTGGAGATTTGTGTAAAGAAAGGAGAATACCCCAAATTGTCAAGAAATCAATGAATTTATGAATATACATTCATATCTAAATTTTTTTTAAACAAACATGCATTTTAGATGTTGACTTTGCTGGCTTTCCATAGTTGTGATTGATTGGATCAATCGCAACTCTTTGTAAGACGGGGCCCAGGTTTGATTTATATTTAATCTGTTACTCTCAGATCATTTTAAACAGTCTGGGAAAGTGGGAATAATACTTGAATTAGTTTACCTTTGCCATTAGAGAGCATTACGAAAGAACAGTCTGAATACAAGAAAAATACACTGCTATCAAGATTTTGACATTTTTTGGCATCGATTATTTTAGCACAGAGTTAGACCATGGCCTAAGTAGAACCCTGCTTCAGAATACGGGCCAATAAGTCTTAATAGATGTAATGTTTCTTCCAATGTCATCTATTTCCATGTAAAACATGGAGAGATGTATATATACAAAGCTTTCATTGCACTTATTATATATTTGAGAAGGGAAGGTGGGAGGGGAGTACAATTTCCCATAAATGTAATCATGCGCAGATCCCATTTTTAAAAACCTGACAGCTGCCCAGTTTCGGTTGTGCAGTAATTGACACGCATGCATGAATACTAAATGAAAATTCCTGATTTTTTTTTACATAATGATGTGCTTTCATTATAATGAGAGCTTTCAATAATACATTGCTCTGTTTATACACTCAGATGGAATAAATGTTGTTAACTATGTTTAATTACAAATCGATTTCCAGTGAAGGAAATTAGGGGCCTTGTAATAGCAGAGTGTTATAACCTAATGTGCCTTTACATATTTGTGATAAACTTTCATAAAATGAAATCGCAACTGAAGGAGCAAGGAATAAGTAATGAATTCAAATCCCTTTATATGACAGTTGGAGCATGCATTCCTAACGAATGTCTCCTTTAATTAATGCCTTCTGATAAGCATTGTAAATATATGCAAACAAAAACAAAACAAAAATTGTTGACCATAAAAAAGTGAAATTTTATCAGCTATTTAAGCAGATATGAAGCATATATGAAGAAAAGTTTGTTGTAAAAATAGCAGAAAAAAATAATTTAAAAAATATTGGCGAAGGTTTGAGGAAAATCTGATAAAGATTAAGAAAGTTATTTGAATTTTAAGTTTTGGCCCCATATGTAATGCAATATAAAATGCATGAATTTCACTTCAATGGTTCCTGATGACTGATTTTTGTTTTCTTTTCATGATTAGGTGTGAAATGATTTTTCTATTGACATACAAAATGTACAGTAAAAACCATTTTCAATTATCTGAGAAAATGACATTTCATTGAATTTCGCTATGTAGGAATGCTGCATGCATATGATGTCACAAATCAAATAATTAAAATTCTAGTAACTTTTAAATTCTTTGGTGGATTTTTCTAAAATCTTCAACAATATTTTTTGTTATTTTTTCTGCTATTTTTTTGAAATAAACTTTTTGCCAGGATGAAATTCCCCTTTAACGCTAAGAGAATTATAGTTGGACTGACTTTTGTGATTAATCATACTCAATAAACGATGTTATTAATGATAAAAATCAGCCTGCAATCAATTGCTAAGCTTTATGTTAAATGGGCACCGAATGATGGATCACATCATTTGAATCCATTTTCTACTAAAGCGATGTAAGAAGAGTATACATTTAATGTTTATTGCCAATTTAATGTGTGTAATTTCAGTATTTCATGTTCTTATGCAGTAATATGTGTGTGCTTTGAATTGATTGTACATAGTTTTATAATTACCTGCAATTTTGATAATTATGTATTAAATTAAAGACAAATTTTATGACCCATTAATTAATCCTTACCAGAGTGTTCAATGGATTTTTCTTGTTTTCTATATTCAAGAGAGCAAGTTGAGTCTTTCCGATTCAACCTCCAATCAATCGAATAAGTGCCCTTTTTAAGCCTCATTTTGCAAAAAAGTTGGAGAAAGAATATTAAGTAATAGACCCCAAGGGAACATTTCATGAAACAGTGATTTTCATTGACAATTTTGCTCCTAGCCAATCAGATGGAAAAATCTTGGAAGCTAGACATAAGAGTCATTCAAAATCACAAGTTTTATGAAATGCTATTAGGATTTTTGATATTGGGACAATAAGCCTGTTCATGGTTGTAAACTGCGCACGATAAGAAAAAAGGTCATTTCAGATAAACCATGAAGGTGGCTTTCAAATTCACTGACATAGGCATTTGTGATTTGATGATGATTCATGTATTCCTTTCAAAATATTAATTTTATCACATCCAAGCTGAAGAGTAATAAATATAGCCTTCATAATCACTGGTATTTGACAGTAGCCTAAACAATAGTCAAATGTGCCAAAGGCAGACAATAAAACAGATTTCCAAACTTTATCCCTGATGTACTGGTCTATACAATGCCTTTTGTTCTTAGAATTTGAATACTCTACCGTTAAAGCTTACGCAACATCTACATTTGAAAATGATAGTGCTTATCCTAATGAAAAATCACAAAGGTCATTTGAGAAAAGTTGATCATGAGCTAACCGTGAACTGGCTTATTGCAATTGCCAATCTCTCATCTTACAGCGTTTCATGACACAAATAACATTTTCAATGACAATTATGCCGAGTCAATCATATACAAGGATCTCAGTAGCTTAGTCGGTGAAAATCACTCATTTTATGAAATGCTATTAGGATTATTGATATTAGGACAATTACCATACTATCTCTAATTCTACAATGATTTTCACCAACAATTATGCTCCAAGCCAATTGGCTGCAAAAATCTCAGTAGCTTACACTCAGTGAAAATCACTATCTTATGAGATGCTATTAGGATTTTATATTGTTATTGGGATAATTACCATTCAATGTCATTTTACAGCATTTCATTAAACGATTTTCACTGACAATTATGTTCTGAGCCAATCAGCTGCAAGAATCTCAGTAGCTTAGTCGGTGAAAATCACTCATTTTATGAAATGCTATTAGGATTAATGATATTAGGACAATTACCATACTATCTCTTATTCTACAATGATTTTCACCAACAATTATGCTCCAAGCCAACTGGCTGCAAAAATCTCAGTAGCTTAGTCGGTTAAAATCACTATTTTATGAAATGCTGTTAGGATTTTTAGCTGATTATTGGGATAATTACCACACAACCTCTCATTCTTCACACACAATACTCCTTCAGTCATACTTTGACACTGCTTTCTCTTGGCTTGCCTTACTGTCACAGGGAGTGTTGCAAGAACAGATTTGCAATCAATTGCAAATACGATATTGGTTGTAAATTTACAAGTAATAGAACAATCTTATCTAAAGGCCACCGCACACCTTACGACCCGACCAGTCGCCGACTGGCTTGCGACTGAGTGAGGGGAGATGTGACGTCACAGCGCATGTCAGCTTCAGAGTCGCAGACCGGTCAGAGACAAGTCGCAAGGAAAATCGGAAGGATTTGACATGTCGAATCCTTATGACTGGATCGCAAGCTCAATCCAACTTCCAGCCAATCAGACAGCAGAGTTGCATAACGCGTATTATGATAAACAACGCGCATACGCAGTAGTAAGCGCAATTTCTCAGATGCTATGCCAAAAAGCAAAAAGCGCATGCGTGAGTCGCAGATCGGATCGCAAGGTGTGCGGTGTCGAGGCTTATGACTGCCTTGCGATTCATCTCCCTCACTCAGTCGCAAGCCAGTCGCCGACCAGTCGGGTCGTAAGGTGTGCGGTGGCCTTAAAGCAAATCAATTTATCGTTGATACAAAAAGTACATTAGCGATCAATTGCAAATGTGAGATTAATTGCAAGACTCGATTGATTTTGGGACCTGAAACTTACTTGTAATTGATCGCAAGTTCCTTGCAACACTCCAGGCTTTCATCCACTTTTCGCTACTCATCTAATTCTTTAAAATCACAAAGTTGACGGCTCTAAATTATCATTGACTGATCAACTTATGACAAGAAATAAAACAGAAATCAACAAAATCGCTCAGGGGAATGATAAAAACCAATTTAATATTCATGGACAACCAAAACACTCAAAATTCATTTGACAATCACAATTTTCACAATGTTTAAAATAAAACACAATTAAAAACTTCTTTTTTCTTTCCTTCGGGACCTAGAGGTACAGGTTTTTATGGCAGTTAAGCATAATACACCAAAAACAGTGAAGTATAATAATGACCAAATATTAAACAGCCCAGCTTAGCAGAGATATATTGCCCGAGTTGTATCATGGCACCATAGGCGAACTCATGGTAATATCCAACTCGCAAAGGGGAAATATAAAATCACTGGTTTTGGCAGGGGGTCCATATTAATATAATTAACTACAGGAAACCAAGAGCAAATTCATGGCAATTACTCTATTATTTGAAACAATGTTTTTTCATAAAGTGAGTAAACTGCACACATGTGTGCAGTAATATGTAAATTTCATGAAAAAAACTGAAGTTTGAAAGTTCTCATTGTAACTGGCATGGATGCAGTTTTTGATGATTTACGCATCGACCCACTCAGATCTCCTGTACATTTAATGAATCATTACATACACGTCTTCAGCAATATTATACATCAACTGACATACTAAAACTATACAATTTCATATATCCAAACATTTCAACCAAAAAGATGATAATTACGTGATTTTGACACCTTGTACCTCACTTTAAAAAAGTCAATACTGACTAGTATATGATTAATGAACACCAACGCAAACTAAGCCTGCATTTAATATGTAATGCTTCTAAATCACAAATTCACAGAATAATTCACCAATAAGGAGGATATGAAGATCACTGAACCCAACGCTACTACCTCGTAAGTTTTTCTTCCTCTCAAGCTCATTGATAACCCTTTAATAAAATATATCCTATTCTCACTTCCGCATGCATACCAGACAAATGACCTCTCCGATATTCAACTGTCATTTGGTGCATACGTATTGCAGTATACAAAGATCAATATTTTTAAATTAATATAATGTAGATTTCAAATAGAATACTCGACTTTTCAATAAGTTTCATATTTAGTTATTTGAATCAATATACAATAGAAATTTCAAGTTTTTAAAAATAGTACCATCAACAAATAAAAATTGAATGTATTGTGAATAAAACACTCTGAGCTTGACGATTCATAACGTCACGAAGCTTGGGTATCGTAAAAAGATTAGCGTGCCGTGGAGAATACGAGAAAACGTCTTCCCGGGGCAACGCTGAGTTTGTCTGCAGAGGTTATCAAAGAACTTGAGAATGAGAGATTGAGCAGCAGACATTTCTAGTCGATCTTCTTTGACGGGGCGAGAGGGGAGATCGGGTTTGGGAGCTAGGAGTTCAGGAGGGGGTAGTGACTGGAGGAGGACTGTAGTGATTGGAGACTGTAGAGGGCGGTGCGCATGGAGGTATGATCGCTGACTTGCAGTATACGGGTGGAAGTTTGTTGAATGGGCAGCGGTTGATGGGCCCTGATTAGAATTGGGCTTGCTGAGGGTCTTGGCGATTGGCTTGGGCTTGGCGAGGACCTTAGTGGGGGCTTTGAGGGGAGGAGTAGTAGGAGGGACTGTGTCATAGGGGGATACGGGGTAGGAGCATTGGGATTGAAGAAGTCAGTAGTATGTCTCCATTTCGACCCAACCACCGGGGTTGTGACGAAGGATGAAACGACGACACTCGTCGTAGACGAAGATGAGAAGGGAGAATGGCATAGCGACGAACCACCATCCGATCCTAAGTGGGTACATACGGAGACCGTTCTCAAGACCAGGGCAGTACGAGAGGAAAGCGGCCAGAGCAGTCTCGAAGAACAGACCGAAGTTCAACACCCAGTTGCTGAAAAGAGATGAAAACAAAATATTTGTTATCACACAATTTTTTTCAAAACCATCTTTCTGCACTTCAAAAGGATTTTGATATATTTATTAGCATTGCCCAATTGCCAAAACAAAATATGTTTCATGGAAGCTATGGTAAGGAGTGACTTTGGAGAAAACTGCACTGAGACTTTAAGTTACTTGATACCTGCAATCCTTTGTAAGTGCATGTAGTTTGTACCTCCATATTAGAATTTCTCAAATGACCATTCTATATTTTTTTCATCATAATTTATAGACCCTTTCCATGCAACCATTTTGTTTGACAAGCTACAATGTGGTTTACATCTGACAATAATACATTCTAAATTCTTTCAGTGCTTGCTTGTTTTGATATCATATTCTGTGTATTCCTATGAAAGAAACTATTTTACCCCCTTTTCGCTTTCTAATTCTTACTTTTGTATTCCTGAACAAAATTGGATACTAATTATTTTAAACAGTTAGCAGCTCTGTATTTAGTATTCATATTCCAGAAAGAGGCGGCCCTTTCATAAAGCTATTTGTAAGCTAACCACAACTTCATAAATGACGGGTGACCCTTTCTTTTGCTAAGTGATACATGCATAATTTTATGAAACATCTCCCTGGGAGGTGGTATACTTACTTCATTCCCTGGTGGATGAGGGAGTTGCGGCGAGTCTTACAGATGATGACATCAGCCCATTGTACAACCACGATAGATACAAAGAAAGCAGTATGACAGGTGTACTCCAGTTGCTTACGCTGGTTGAAGCCCTGTTAAATAGGAAAAGAAACACCGATAATGAACAAGATATATAGTATAATCCGACATAATGGGCACAAAGGACATATTTTAAACAACAGACTTCTTTTAGTACATATCGCTGATGTGGTTTACGGTACACCATGTGGAGTGTTATAGAAACAGTGGATAGAAGAGAAGAAATGGATAGGCGAGAAAGTGGAGATTTGAGAGTAGAGTATTCTTTCTTGAAAGTAGTCCTGAAAAGGACTGTAAACCAGGAAAGTTTGATGAGTTGAGAACAGCTTGAGTAGTAGAGCTGATGAGGAGATGCTGGCTTGAGTCGGCGAGTAGAGATGATGAGTAGTAGAGAGACTCAACGTTTCGGACAGGTTGACTGTCCGTCTTCAGCAGTCAACCTGTCCGAAACGTCGAGTCTCTCTACTACTCATCATCTCTACTCGCCGACTCAAGCCAGCATCTCCTCATCAGCTCTACTACTCAAGCTGTTCTCAACTCATCAAACTTTCCTGGTTTACAGTCCTTTTCAGGACTACTTTCAAGAAAGAATACTCTACTCTCAAATCTCCACTTTCTCGCCTATCCATTTCTTCTCTTCTATCAACTGTTTCTATAACACTCCACATGGTGTACCGTAAACCACATCAGCGATCGTACATGCCACCATGCAAACCTTCAAACAACACTTGTTCTAATGAGTTAGAGAACATTTTGGTTAATAGGTATAAATAAGCATCATTAATTTATAACAATTATGTGACCACCCCTCCTTCCCCAATATGGCACATATTTTTGTTCATTTATGCATACATTACAAACACTTGGGTGGACATTTTGCCAAGTTCTGGTGCAAACTCATTTTGAGATACAAGGGGAACATTCCAAGAAATAATGAGTGATTTTCACTGACAACTATTTCAAGGTACAGAAATCCTTGGATCTGATTGGCTCATAACAAATCTGTCAGTCAAAAATCACTGATGAGGTGCTTCATGAAACCCTCCCGTCCCATGTCATTTCACTCCAATGTCAATACATCATTCCCAGTCTGTGCTACTCACCCATTGTTGACCGTAGGAGTCCTCTACGTTGAGTACAGCCTTGTCGTCCCACTTACTACGCAACATGACCAGATCATTGGGAAGGAATCCATTCTCACCCATGATGACGAAATAGGCAAAGAAACCGGCAGAAGCTTGGATCATACCTGAAGAAATATATTGAGTTGGAACTTGGTTAAGATGAGAAACTTTGAACAGATTTAGACTTCATCGACAACTGTTACATACGCTCCAGAAATCCTTGCATCTGATTGGCTCAGGGAGCATTTCATAAAAGGAGTTGTCAGACATTTTATCTGACAAGTCTTGTTATAAGACAGTTACCATAGTGACAGAACTTTGCAGCCAATTAAAATTTAGGAAAATTGCAGATCTGACTTATCAGACAAAAAATCTTGATGGAACTCTCAAGAACTTGGATCATAATTGAAGAAAACATACAGTTGGTACATGCTTAAAATCTTGCACAGGCTTGACAAGTTTGAGTGGAATACGAGTACAAATAGAGGGATTCTGGAGATCCAAAAGGAGTGGCATTTGAGAAGGTAGTTCAATTTTTATGAAAAGGATTGCTTCACAGGCCCTAATTCTGACACCTGGACCCATTACAAGAAACTTAAAGATTGATTGAAGGCTGATTTATATGACTGATTGCAATGTCTATTATGTATGATCAATTGTAAAAATTAGCCCCCGAGATCAATTCCTAACCTTTTTGTTACAAGGCCCTGGTATACCTCACAGCCAGAGTCAGAGTCTTCTAACCTCATTGGTAGCCATTAGAAACTAGATGGATTTTCAACTGCATATCATTGCTAGACAAAGAATATATTACACATCAAACTTCCCAGATGTGCCCAGTACTGGGTCTACTGAGAGTTTAGTTAGAAAGTACACTTACCAATTTGTCCGTAAGATACACTGATGAGACGCTCGTTAACCAGTTTGTCGTTCTGAGGATCACGGGGACGACGCTTCATGATGTCAGACTCAGCCTCTTCATAGGCAAGAGAGATGGCAGGGACCTGAAGGTAATAATGAAGAATAAATGACATGGAATTAGAATTTGCTAAGCATTGTCTCCCAAAAGACAAATAGGTAGGATTGTACAGTAGTATGGAGTAAATATTGAGATGGTTTCTAACAATGATTGAGTGGTCAGAAAATGGGTAAGTCCCGTATGTTGCCTTTCATATTGGGGGTCTTCCAATGAGTGAGTCCCGTATGTTGCCTTTTATGTAGTGAGGTTGGCAAACTAGTCAGTCCAATATGTTGTCTTCCATGTATGGAGGTTTGCCAATGGGTCAGTCCAATATATTGTATATCATGTTGGGTTTGTACTTACCAGATCGGTACCAAGATCGATACAGAGGATAGTAACGACACCCAATGGTAGAGGGATAGAAGCCAGGATGAAGATGAGGAAGGGACTGATCTCGGGGATGTTACTGGTCAGAGTGTAGGCAATTGACTTCTTCAAGTTGTCAAAGATCAAACGACCTGGGAAAACAAGATGAAGAAAACAAAGATTTCACATAAGGATAATACCCTATGCAACATTACATAGCACCATTTCTGAAACACTGCATACATTTACCCAGGCTTTAGCATGGCTTCCCTGATCAGGTGCTCAAGCATTTACGGTATTCTTTCCTAACAGGTACCCATTTACTGCACCTGGTTGGATGGTGGCAAAAATTATCTTAAGAGTGCATGAATGCGGGGAGACCACTATGGTTCGTAGCCAGAGATGCTAACCCGAACAAGAACATTTCAGTTTTTTTAAAGAAGTACCACATGAAACCATCAGTACTCTTCTCCTTTGCTAATTGGCAGCTCTGCATGGCCCAAGGGAAAACAATATCTTGATTAAGGTGCAATGTTGCAATTAAACAAAACTATAAAAAATGAAACCCAGATATATTTTCATTCCATCACAACTGCACGTTTAGGACACGTCTTTAATTTGTTTGACAACAGTGTACAACAACTGCGTTTTTACTTTCAGCCACAGACCCTTGGAAAAGGGAGAACAAAACCTCTGGACCAAATTTGATATTGCATTCCCTTCCCATCCCCCTTCTAGTTGGGGTGTAAGCTCTTCTTTTGGGGTTTCACCTTCAGTTCACAATTTGAAAATGCATGATCAAAAAATATTCGGTCATCTTGCACAAATACCATTACCATCACCATCATCAGAAGTATGAATAGAATCAACTGATCAAAAAATAAAGAGGTAAAAGTACCTTCTTCAACACCGGTGACAATAGAAGCAAAGTTGTCATCGAGCAAGATCATATCGGCAGCCTGTTTGCTGACGTCACTGCCAGCGATACCCATAGCCACACCAATGTCGGCCTTCTTCAGGGCGGGCGAATCGTTGACACCATCACCGGTCACAGCTACAATAGCACCGGCACGCTGGCAACCTTCAACGATGATCAGCTTCTGCTGGGGCGAGGTACGGGCGAAGACAATCTCGGGGTGATCACTCAGGATAGCATCAAGGTCGTCACGAGCGAGGTCTTTGAGTTCAGAACCGTGGACAACAATGGCTTTAGCATCCCTATGGAAGCAACCAAAATTAAAAATATCATTAATCTTGTGACAAGTCATCAGATAGAAACACTGAAATCTGTAAAAGAACACATGCAATAGCTTTACTGGGTGGAAAGTCATCTAGTGAAAAGATGAAGTGCTGACATTGTATCCTGCAAGAAATATCCCCTCCCCCCCAAAAAAAAGACAATCGTAGAAATTATTTTATCTTCAACAATATGATGTGAAGTTCTGCCAATAAAATTGACTTTTACAGCTCATCTTTTCATTTGTGATATCAGCAAAAAGATGACATCAGCAAAAATTTATTGTGCAAATAAAAACACATTGAGGTATGTATGGGGGTAATTCAGTTAAAGGGGAATCCAATCCAAATAAAAACTTGTTTTTATAAGGAAAAGGAAAATCAGATAAGTTGATAGGTAAAAGTTTGAACAATATTGGACAAACAACAAGACAGTTATGATTTTTTTAAAGTTGTAAATATTGGAAATTACTTTACCCATGGAGACTTCAAATTGGCCGCATTTGGGGTGTCATAGTGATGTAAGGCAAGGACTACTCTTCCATATACTCCAATACATATTTTGGCTAAAATGTCATTTTTCCCAGAAGTTTTATTTCAAATTATATTTTTCTTTCACGAGGACATAAAAATATTCTACCTGGGTTATATTTAGATTACTTCCCTGGGGGAATGGGTACTTAAGAGAAAACCACAAATCCCTGATAATAAAGTACATGGCCTATGAGAAATTTGTCCTTGCCCCTTGTCATAATTTACTTACCCAGTTGCCAATTTGAAATCTACATAGTATTAGTGATCTCAATTTTAAAGCAGCTATAACTTTTTTATTGCTTTTCCGATTTCTTTTAAACTTTCACCATTCTGTTTAATTTATTTTTCTCCTTCCCAACACAACATTTTATGGCCAAGGCTGGATCCCCCTTTAACTAATGTGATCAAACTGTCCTAGTTTTTAGAACTGAATACTTAACAAAAGCATGGTATGTACTGAATCTAGGTAGTGGCAGCACCACTGTAAAAATATTGCATTATTTTCAGAAACTTACTTGGGGTTGACTTCATCGATGGGGATTCCAAGACGTTGAGCGATGTCATCACGAGTCTCATTACCTTCGGAGATGATTCCGACACCCTTGGCGATAGCCTTGGCTGTGATGGGATGGTCACCAGTAACCATGATAACCTGATAATTGAGAAATGAATGTCAAAATTTAACTGGTCTAGAAGTTTGATGATTACAAAAATGCATCTTCAACTTTGAAAAAGCCCTGAAAATACAAATTGCACAATGCTTTTCTTCATAAATGTGATGTGTTTGATCAAAGCGACTCCCCTCTTCATCATCACTTGCATCATCACCATCACCACCACCACCACCACCACCACCATCATCATCACCATCACCATCATCAATATCACCATCATCATCACCGCTCCACCAAGATGATCCACCAACCTTGATTCCTGCAGATCGGCACTTTCCTACGGCATCGGGTACAGCAGCACGTGGAGGATCGATCATAGACATGAGACCAACGAAGCAGAGTTTCTCCAACGGGAAGTTGACATCATCAGCATCGAAGGCAAAGCCACGAGGGAATTGGTCAGCAGGCAGGTAAAGGTGGCAGAAACCTGTACAACAGTGAGAATATGGTACGGAGAATTCTTAGAGTGATTCAGTGAAACCAAGTAAAATAAGAGATGCTTGAGCCTACATGCTATGGCATAATGTAAAGATGAATTTTTCTAATAAAATTACCAGCACATGCTCCAAAATATCAAGAAATACAAAAAAAACCATCAGGAAATCAACCTTAGTTCTCATCAGTCACAGAATTGTTCCAGAAGACCGAACTATAACACTTGATGCCCCTCTGTATTTCATCATAAAAGCGTGATACCTATAACATGGCGATACAATTCCTAATTAAATGATTGGCAGAAATATATAACATGACCAGTCTTTTTCATTTATTAGCTAATCGAAAAAACCCTAATGACTGTTACTAATGACTTTTTCTATTGACCGATCATGTTTTTAAATGAGAATGGTTTATCAAAACAGGGATTAAATCACTATCTCATAAAACATATAATACACATCATTTTGCTCGGGTATTGGAAATAATTACTCACACTTGTCATCTTTGAAACAGTCCAAGCTTGGAACTGTTTCATAGGCATCGTGTGTGTATAATTCTCACTAACGCCCTTGAAGATGTGTATTAGTATATACAATGAACATACCGAGAACACGTTCTCCGAGACCTCCCAGTTCAAGATAGGCGTTGTTGAAAGCAGTCTGCATTTCTTCTGACATTGCTTCTTCTTTGCCATTGATTAGGATTGTTGTACAACGGTCCAAGATACGTTCGGGGGCGCCCTTCATGACCAGGAGGTTACGGTCATCACCATCAGCCTCGTGGATGGACACCTAACACAATAACAAAAACAATAACAGTAACAATACCAGTAATCATAATGAAAATAATTATGATGATGATGTATGATGGTGAGTGATGGTAATAATAATAAACTACATATTGCAGAGCATTTTTATAACTGAAACTTCTGCTTTCCTAATATTTTCACAATTCACAATTGCTTTCATACAGTTTGTGCATGTTCCAAAGAACATGGAACTGGATGTTTTAAACAATGAAGACCATGCAATTTGCATTTTTCTTTTTTTTGGTACTTTTATTCCAACATATAACCTGGGGCCAACTTTGCCTGAATAACTTAGTAACATGTTTCCTATGTAATAGGTTTCAAACCAACAAAGAGCTTCCCTGCCCAATTAAAACAGGAAATACCATTACAGAAAGAGAATCTTTAAAGGTCAAGTCCACCTCAGAAAAATGTTGATTTGAATCAATAAAGAAAAATCAGACAAGCACAACGCTGAAAATTTCATCAAAATCGGATGTAAAACAAGAAAGTTATGACATTTTGAAGTTTCGCTTAATTTCACAAAACAGTTATATGCACATCTTGGTCGGTATGCAAACGAGGAGACTGATGATGTCCCCCACTCACTATTTCTTTTGGTTTTTATTGTTTGAATTAGACAATATTTCATTTTTTTACAGATTTGACAATAAGAACTAACTTGACCGAACCATATAGTATTTAACAATGCTAATTCAACATGTTCAGGGAGGAATTAATCGTTGTTTTCCTGACAATGAGAAAATTAGAATATTTAATTTTTCATATAATAAAAACCAAAAGAAATAGTGAGTGGATGACATCATCAGTCTCCTCGTTTGCATACCGACCAAGATGTGCATATAACTGTTTTGTGAAATTAAGCGAAACTTCAAAATGTCACAACTTTCTTGTTTTACATCCAATTTTGATGAAATTTTCAGTGTTATGCTTGTTGAATTTTTCTCAAGTGTTTTGTTGGGGTGGACTTGTCCTTTAACAATGGTAGGACTTTACAAAGCAGAGGGTATGCATTCATACCTGGTATTTGTTGGTGGAGTTGAAAGGGATCTCGCAGACTTTCTTGTTCTTCTTACGGTATTCCGTCACATTGAACATACAAAGTTCAACGCACTTTACCAGGGCAGATTCAGAGGCGTCTCCGGTTGTATCTCTGTCAAAGGTCAAATGTTGCATAATCATCAAATATACTGCATGGACATGAATTATTACTTTATAATAAAACAAATATTGAAGAGCCTCCAGTAGATATGTGTAAATATAAGACAAGCTGTAATTGTACTTTGCTGCCCAGAATAAGAGAAAGCCATAATGTTTGGTAGTTTTTCTTTCAAAGTCAAATGATTTATGATATTTCATGAACAGCAAATACCAATATTTGTACATAATTCATGAAAGCTGTGATTGTCCCACATACACTTGATATTGATCAAAATACATTAAAAGCAATTGTGAAACTACCAATATCAATAAGGATATATTAATTTTAGTTCATGATCTTTTACAAGAAATTTCACATTTTTTGGCATTCCATTAAATATATACATATGACCCCCTACATGTAGGACCTCCCTGAAATGTGTAGTCTTTATTCAAGAAGTTCAAATGAACATTCTCAAATAATCAAGGCTCGAGCAGTTCATGACTTGAAGTAAGCATGTCAGATGCACAAAGAAGCTGAATTATGGCATTGCTTTTTATATTTCGTGTTTAGCAAATGGAGGGAAAAAATAAGTCATCTTGAAACTTGACTTACCGCTTCAGAATGGGTACATTTTCTTGTCCAGCCTTGAACTCAGATCGGTTACAGAGACAAGCGATGCGAGCAAGGGCCATCCAGGTAGGTGATGACTTGTCGAATTGACCACCTGACAAAAAAATGAGATCAAATCACATGTAAATTTACTGCTCTCATATTGTACTGCCCTCTATAAAAATGATGACACGAACAAACAAAAAAATGAAGTATAAAACTCTGCCTTTGCTGGTCACTTTTGCAAGGAAGACTGAACATGTCCAAAATTTCATGGTTAATTATTTTCTCCAGACAGTTGCTCCTTACCCAAAACTGTCATGAGCATTTACAAACGGTTCTAAGAAAACAACGCAAAGTTCTACTATATTCACCAATGAGAATACTAAATCCCATTGGCAAAAATGATGTCCCACATATTTTTTTTTCTTTCTGGAGCTGTTCATAAACCCAGATTTATTTTACTGAACTATAGGAAAGACTGTCTGTTGAAAGAAATTAGATGAGATTGTAATCAATTCTTACCACTCTGGTCTTCTGTGGTGTCGGCCTCTACAATGGTGTTATCAAACCACATATGAGCAACTGTCATCCTGTTCTGTGTCAGGGTACCAGTCTTATCTGAGCAGATGGTTGAGGTACTACCAAGGGTTTCTACAGCCTCCAGATTCTTCACAAGGCAGTTCTTGCTGGCCATACGCTTGGCAGTCAAAGTCAGACATACCTGTGGGTTGGAACAAATAGAATGGACTTATAAAGACGTTGGCTGACAATAATTCAACTTCAAATGTCCTATTTGCTACCTGTCTCCAGATGTTGTAACAATGCAGCCCTGAAAAAATGTATCCAGAAATCGTTTTGTTCCTTCAAAAACGTGATAATGTACAAGTGACCGGAACAACATCCAAACAGGATTTCAATTATGTATGTGTACAACAGGTATGGATGAGAAAGGGGATCCCCATCCAGCAAGGACAGGAGCAGAGAGAGCCATTTTACAAGTGAAAAATATCATCACATGCTTCGCAAAAAGTACAAAGTTTATCATTTTCCCTCCATGGCCTATAATCTCAAGCCTCCATATGGACGCTTTTGACAGTTAAGTGACCAATTAGCTTTAAACTGTCAAGTGATTCCTTTCTTGACCTGAAGGTTGTAATGACTACAGCATTAGCTGCAAGAGAAATGTTGTTTTAAATGCTGAATGAAGTTAAACAATCACTTTGGTCTACATTCTAAAGTCTAGTTTAACCTAGACCATGGTCTAACTCTATGTTGAAATTATAGGAAGCTGAATATGTCAAAAATTTGTTTACATTGTTAGTTTCTTATGTTTATTTCCCCCCCCCATATATTAATGGTGAAGAAAACAACTTCAGTTATTATTCCTGACAATTCAGGGGCCCGTATCACAAAGCTTAGCAATGATCGTATAACATTTTTCTACGATTGGCTTCATCGACTACAATGCACAATTAATCATGAAAATCAAGCATACAATTAATCGCTATACCTTCCTGTTACAGGACCCTGAATGGTTTGAGTGTCAAATAAGCTGAGAAATGGAACTTGTGTAAGTTAGAGATTTTTGTCAGTTGGCCATCCATAGATAAATCACAACTTTATACCAGGTGGGTGTTTCATAAAGCTGTTCATTAATTTCTGTGGTACCGTAAATGATATTCCCCAAACTTTCATTGATGATGCTTTCAGCACCCCAAAAAAGGATTACCAGTCATTCACGAAGTTGCTTGTAGCTTACGAAAAGCGTAATGAACCTGGGCTCCATAACACAAAGCCTAATGATTGATCGTACGCTTGATTTTTATGATTGATTGTACATTGTAGTCAATGCAATCAATCGTGAACATTTGTTGTACAATCATTGTTAATTTGCTAAGCTTTGTGTTACGGGCTCCAGAACTAAATCAGATCCTAGTTCAGAATACAGTCCTTGAAGAATAACTTACAGTGACGGTAGCCAAGAGACCCTCCGGTACGTTGGCTACGATGATACCGATGAGGAACACGCAAGCTTCAAGCCAATTGTAACCCAGAGGGAATGAGAGGAAGAAGAAGGACACGCCCAAGAAGACGGCAACGGCAGTGATGATGTGGATGAAATGCTCAATCTCCTTGGCGATGGGTGTCTCACCGACGTCCAGTCCAGAGGCAAGGTTAGCAATGCGACCCATGACGGTGTTATCACCGGTGCTAATGACAACACCACGAGCAGTACCTATTAACAGGAAACAATGTATGGTGTTATGAGTGTTGATGAAAACACCACAAGCAGTTCTTATTAACAAGATATTATAAGCAGTGTTATGTCCAATGCTGACACCAGAAGTGCTTCATAATGAAACAATAAAGAGCAATATCATTGGTCTTTCTTGATCCAAGTATCTTGACATGGCAGTAATTGGTTATGAAATTTACTCGAATTGATGCAAATCATTATTGTTTTGCTATATAGAGAACAGGAGTTCTGAAATATCCTGGAAATTGATCAAACATGGTCTAACTTGTTCAGACAATATTAAAGCAAGTTCGAAACACATGGCCAAATATAGAGGGCATCAGAAGTACCTCACTGACACTTGTTTGAGACAAAAACCACCTTATCTTCTCAACTTGGTGTTAAAATCAATTTTTTTTTAAATCAAGTTTTAAGGTTTGATGAAATGGGAGTGATATGGGGATGTTACCTTCGACGGCATTGGTGGAGAAAAATGCAATGTTCCTGGTTTCAAGAGGGTTGTCACTTGTGAAGTCAGGGCTGCGAGATTGGGGCTCAGATTCTCCAGTCAGGGAGGAGTTGTCAACCTAAATAGAAAGTAAATGGGTACATCAATACAAGCATATGGGACTGGAGACTAAAAAAAAAAAATAAGAATATGTTATACAAAATATAAAGATATCCATAATATTTCTGTGAAAAATAATTGTTCCAATAAGTATTATTTTCGTTAGGTTCATTTTATTTGTCTTCTTATACGGAGGGGGACATGTCCTTAGAATAGAGGATGAATATATGATACATGGTAACACACACCATGTACAATCATTTGGGGGCTGCCACCTTTTTTACATTCAATGAAGATTATTGAGACACACTCCATGTGATGTTGCTGTAAGAGTTAATGAATAGAAAACAAAATCTTTTTTTTAGTTTTGTAGAAGTCCTGTACTTGTAAGGCTTTTTAATCTGCTACCTTCCGAACTCGTACAAGATTTCAATCTAGCCTTCCTTACCTTGAACGATTTGGCTTCAATGACTCTGACGTCTGCTGGGATCCTGTCTCCGCCCTTCACTTCCACGATGTCACCACGAACGACGTGAATAGCATTGATCGAGTGCCATTCGCCACCACGTAACACAAGGGCTTCCTATTATGATACAAACAGTAAATCAGTATTAGCTATGGCTATATTCCATTCACTGGTAAATCAAAATGGTCAATCTGTTATTCTTTACTTGTCGGTTGAAAATGCTTTGAATCTACCTTTTTTTCGCAAAGCAGAAGTCAAGTGGTTGGCTGAGCACATATTGTAAAACAAAACAAAAATTCCATTTCAGAACAAGTTTGATTACAGATCTTCAGAAATGGAAAATACCGTTTTAAAACAAACCTTGCTTTCCCTCTTAGATGCCAGTTCTTGTTGGTTTTTGTGGTCCATGATGGACTCTCTAATCCCTCACTCAGTGTTTGGAAAGTCACATTCAGTAAATGGTGAGAATAACCATATAGACCCACGATATATCGCTTTATTTTCATTTGGTCCAATGCCAATTCGTCGGACTACCAACTCCATTTGGTCTACCATAAGTTCGTCCAATATCCACATGGTCTAATTGCCATTTTGTCTAATAACAAGTTGGTCCAATAGCCATTTGGTCCATATATCATTTGGTCTAATTAGACTAAAAAAAGTGTTCATTGGGCAAAATGAATGAAAATAAAACAAATATTAGACCAACTGGTTATGAGATGAAATGATCACAGATGAACTGGTGATTAGACAAAATGATTGGACCAAATGGTTGTGAGACGAAATGTTAAAGGGGAATCCAGCCTTGGCCATTGAATGATGTGTTGGGAAGGAGAAAAATGAATTAAACAGAATGGTGAAAGTTTGAAAGAAATCGGACAAGCAATAAGAAAGTTATAGCTGCTTTAAAATTGAGATCACTAATACTATGTAGATTTCGAATTGGCAACTGGGTAAGTAAATTATGACAAGGGGCAAGGACAACTTTCCCATAGGCCATGTACTTTATTATCAGGGATTTGTGGTTTTCTCCTAAGTACCCATTCCCCTGGGGCAGTTATCTAAATATAACCCAGGTAGTATATTGTTTTATGTCCTCATGAAAGAAAAATGTAATTTGAAATAAAACTTTTGGGGAAAATGACATTTTAGCCATAATATGTATTGGAGTACATGGAAGAGTAGTCCTTGCCTTACATCACTATGACATCCCATATGCGGCCAATTTGAAGTCTCCATGGGTATAGTGATTACCAATATTTACAACTTTTAAAAATTCATAACTTTCTTGTTGTTTGTCCAATATTGTTCAAACTTTCACCTATCAACTTGTTTGATTTTTCTTTTTCTTATAAAAACAAGTTTTTATTTGGGTTGGATTCCCCTTTAATGGACAGAACAAGGTTTTAACTGTGTCATACAATGTGTTCACATAGCGGACTATGTGAAACTGATTCACACTATTAAAGGGGAATCCAGCCTTCGTCATAAAATGTTGTGTTGCAAAGGAGAAAAATAAATGAAACAGAATGGTGAAAGTTTGAAAGAAATCGGACTAGCAATAAGAAAGTTATGGCTACTTTAAAATCGAGATCCTTCAGATTATGTAGATTTCAAATTGGCAACTTGGTAAGTAAATTATGAAAAGGGGCAAGGACAACTTCCCCATAGGCCATGTACTTAATTATCAGGGATTTGTGGTTTTTTCCTGAATAACCATTCCCCTGGGGCAGTAATCTAAATATAACCAAAGTAGTATATTGTTGTATATCCTCATCACTATGACATCACATATGTGGCCAATTTGAAGTCTCCATGGGTATTGTGATAACCTATATTTACAACTTTAAAAAATCATAACTTTCTTATTGTTTGTCCGATATTGTTCAAACTTTTACCTATCAACTTTTCTGATTTTTCTTTTTCCTCTAACAAAAAGTTTTTCTTTGGGTTGGATTCCCCTTTAAAATACCACATTCATTTATGGGATGGAGGAAGTGAACATACCTGTGGAACCATGTTCTTGAAGGATTCCATGATCTTAGAACTCTTAGCCTCTTGATAGTAGGAGAAACATCCGGTGATGATAACCACACTAGCAAGCACAATACCCAGGTACAACTGTAACAAGAACAGGAAGATAATCAATAAACAATGAAAAAAAAACATAGTTATTGTCATCAACACATCATACATGTCAACGCTGACAGCCAAGTAATAAGAACATATTACAAGGAAATTTCCAGAGAGAGGAACATTTTTTGATTTCCTATTCAATGCGAAAGAAAAAAATTCACAGAGATAGATTAAATATCAATTTTCTTTCCCCTCAAAATAGGAACATTCCTACTTAAAAGAAACATTTGGCAGGTACTTCTGTGCACATCCATCTGACTCATTTTTTCTCCTCAAAGACTGCTGAGCTGTATTTGTGCAGATTCAGACAGACTCTTGATTCTCTCAGAGAGCTGCTCTGGAATTCGGTTGTTTCCAGTTTAATCTTATTTTTCTCGTCAAATTGGCAACAACCTTTAATTTTCTATTTATTTTCATAATTAGAAAAATCAAAATATGGATATAGCATGGGTCAAGATTGAGTGGTGGAAGAAAAATTGGACAAAGAATTGCCAACGTGCATTTTGAAACAGTGATTTTTTCATTTTTTTCATTTTACAAATACAATATTATATTTCATTACCAATTTAGAGTGTAATTATCATGGCCTTTATTCAGGAACAGCATTAAATGCTGCATTGAAAAGGTACTTAAAAAATCAGTACACCCCCCCCTCCCTTTTTTCATCATATTCCATGTTGGTAAAGATATTACAGTAAATTGAATTGAACTGAAATTATATTGAAATAAGCAACATCAAAGAAAAAATAAAGAAAAAGCTGTCTTACATTGTCACTGCTCGGTTCATCCTTTGTGCCGGCCTCGATACCATAGGCCAAGAAACAGAGGATAGATCCAATCCACAACAGAGTAGCAAAACCACCAAACAACTGCTGGCAGAACTTCACCCATTCAGGTGTCTTAGGTGGTGGGGTCAAAGCATTGGGTCCATCGCGAGCAAGGACAGCCGCAGCCTGATCTTGAGTCAAACCCTGGATAATGCGTAACGGAACAAATATAATAATCATGATAATATGCAACATTTATAGAAATATCACATTGTCCCACGTGTGCCTATCTGTGTTAAATATCGTCAAAGTGATCATTATTCTTAGATTTCAGGATTTAGTTTCCACTTCCCGATGTACCAGATCATGTAGATCATCAATGACATGGTGAAAATTAACCTTGATTTTTAAGGCTTTAACATGAAGCCAGTTTGCTGCAGCTATTTACGCTAAGCTCCTAAGAAAGATAAATACAGGCCCAAGAGCCCAAATTTGCTACAATGTATTACAGTTAACACTGGACCCTATCAGAATTTCTTAAGATTCTATTCAGTTTTTAAGGGCTTTTGGGGGAAACTTTGCTCCCGAGTCTGTTATCTTCTTTCTGGTACATAATTACAAAGATTGAACTTACTCGGTCGATGTTGGTTTTCAAACGTCCAATCAGGTCATCCATGGGGATCTTGTGATCATCCTACAAAAAAAATAATAATGAAGTCAATAATAATTATGAATAGTTCATGGAAACATTAAAAATGGCTCAGATCTTGGCGGAAAACAAATAATTATCCATCAATCAAAAGCATTTCATTAGTACATATAAGAGGGGCAAATGATTGGAAGCAAAAATGTAGTGATAACAAAGGAGATAACTAAAAAAGTATGATGAAAAAAGGATAACAAATGATTCATGTTGTGTAATTACTTTATAACCCCTGAAAAAAAAAATACAAATCTTTACATCGTTTCTGTAGTCTATCTGAGAGCTGCTGTCTTTATATTTTCATCTCATCTGATATTGCTCAGCAATATCGACTTTGGCATCCTGTTCTTATAATGGAATTGTATTTTTACACCTGGGTGACGAGTGACAAAAGTATAATAACGCCTAGCCAAAGACACCAAGGTATAATCATATTCATATTACAATTTTCTGTTTTGGGATTTGTTTTGGGGACAATTTCAATAGGGGAGAGGGCTAATGTGATTTCAAATTCATGAGTTTTCCATTCAACTTTTAATTCAATTAAGTGTGGAACATCGACAACTCTGGATTCCAGTATATCAAGCCTTTTTCATTAAAAAAAGATGTTATCTTAGAAATTTTTTTATTGTTATTCATTTAATTTTTATTTATTAATTTATTTAATTTATTTATTTATTTATTTTTTTTTTGGGGGGGGTGCAAGATCAGAATTCAAAATAATCCTTTTTTGTAATAAATCAAATAACAGCAAAATAATCTAAATAGAGTATTTTGGACAGGGTAGGAAATATTCTTTAGGGGCTACCATATATTTTATTCGACATCGGGGCGATTGCAGAATTTTTGGGGCTATTTATTTCATTTTAAAGGACTAAATTTTAGAGGCAACAAGCAATTATGCAGCAGACCATAAATGCCAATATCATTCTGCCATAATGTTGAATATTGTTTATGAATGACAGATCTTCTCTTAAAAGAATGATCACTCCAAAGGGCAAAAATCATCCGTTGCCCTCATGTATTTCCTGTGCTGATATTGGATATGAAAAAAAAAACCTTACAATTCTTTATATTTTTTTAATAGGAAAACTTGTTAATTCATGCATCACATTAATTTTTCCTAAAGCTTGCCCCAAGGAGAAACCCTAGTTTTTTAAACTGTCAACATTGAACATGTAAAGGAAAGCTAAATGGTTAAGAGTTAGTAAAAGAAAACATGATAATAGGGGCAAAACCAAAAGGAACTCAGTTTAGTTTTAATTACAAGATCAATGTTAAATAGCATGATTCAAAATTGAATTAGACAAAAAAAAAACATCTAAGGAACAACTTTCTATGGGATGTCCAATTGGGCTTCAAACATGTAAAGTCCAATAAGGATTTTACAATGAAGTTTATAAAATATAGAAATTTCAATATCAAGGAAAACATTAAAATATAGAAATTTCAATATCAAGGAAAACATCAATAGCAGGAAAATAAGAAAATTGAACTTTCAAACCAGGAATTTTCATATAAAGTAACTGTTGTCAACTTGAAAAGACTGCAACAAGTAGGGCAGTAACTCGAGCAACCTCATCTTACCATCTCAACTTCTTGTTTCAAGTCTTCCAAATCACGCTTGGTCTTTTTTCTTGGATCCTTTTATACAGCAAGACAAGACTAATGTGTCACTAATTTTAGGATCAGTGGCTTCTTTAATACATGCATGTACTTGAACAGTATCATCATACAGGGAAATACTCATTTTAATACTAACAGTCTGTTCTAATCATATGCATGTATGAATATTTTTGGGGGCTGATACTTTGATTACTTAGCATACTTTAGGCAGTAAAAGCATCACAGAATAAAGTGTATTCTGAAACATGTTTAACTGAAAATAAAAGTGCACCTTCGAAGGAACACTGTAGAATTTTTTTGAAAATGTAATTAAATGCAAATCTTAATATCCTGAAAGGTTTTTTATTTTTATTTTATTTTATTCTTTTTTTTTGGGGGGGGGTGGTCATGTAACTATTAAATTGTAATTTCAAAAGCTGTACATGTACATGTACGTACAAATGGTGGCTTTGAAAGGTTGAACTGTACTTACAAATTCCATTTCCTTTTTGAGCTCCTCCAAATCCTTCTTCTTTTGTTTCTTCCCCTTCTTGGGGTGGCCCGATGCATTGCGGCCATCGTCAGGGACCTCTGTCTGAACAGCAACACGGTAGCTTTCGCCACGGCCCTGTCAAAAGAGAGAAAACAAAATAAATAAAATACATGACATTTTGTATAGAGCCATAGCCACTTACAAGTAGATAGAATACTCCTCAACACTTTGAAGAAGAAAAACAGAGAGCCGTCATTCTAACATGACATCGTCGTGAATTTAGATTGCTCTGATTGCCTTTCGAGACGATTCATTTTTGGGACGATCGAGGTTTGACAATTGGATTTGACAGGGCTGGTAGTACAACATGAGCGAAAGCTTGAATTCAATATCATTCTCAGAGAGAGAGAGAGAGAGAAAAAAACAAATTACTGCCCCGTATATCTTTTAGCCTGTAGCCTTGCAACCGCTCATGGTCTGTGTGATATTTTGTTGGGAGTCGGGTCAATATTAAACATTAATGGATAGCCATTGCACCGCTTCTGTGCTTGGCGGCCAGTGATAATGCAAATGAAATTGTTAACATCTGTAACATTAATATTAAAAGTTGAAAACCGCAATATTGGTAATCTGCTTGCTAATTCAGATTAGGAAGCTTCTGTGGGGCGAAAGATGGTTGACATGAAAAAAAAATTAGAATGACCCCACACATCTACCATATCAACATCAAAGTCATCAACATCACAATCTACAATTATTCAGTGAAATCAGCAATTTGGCTTAATTTGTCCTATTTTTCATCTTCCCAATTACAACCTGACCTGCAAAATGACTTTTTTTTGAAGGAATTTGCAATTTTGCTGATTTCACAAAACCATACAATCATATTCATCAATTCAATCCCCTCTCTCAGCTGTACTCTCATGCACAACAATGGATAGTCCTTTACACCTCTGCATGCTTATCTTTCATTCTTATTCATCAGGTACAGTCAGACGGCAGGTCCCAAGAAAGTGGCTTCTTTCATCCAAGTGATATTCATGACTTGAGATGTTTTGCATATTTAATGAGCTTGATGCGGACCAAAACACCTCTTTTCATTCGGTCATTGCTGCTCTAATTGTGCATCAAATTTCATAAATTTGGTATCATTGTAAAGAGGAAGAATCATTCTTTCAGCTCATGTGTTTAGATTTGTTCAAAGATTTTGTAATATAGGTTAAAATTTTGATCTAAAATATGCTACAAAATAATTATTTTCACCTGACAAAAGCTGCTTTTTTCACACTTTATTTTTGTTTGAGCCCAAATGATTTTTATATCATGATAAAGCTGAATATGTATGCTTTAAAATGATATAGGTTTCAAAATAAGAATTGGTTTAATCGGGTCAAGATCACACTTTTCATTTGCCAAGTACATAAAGCAGCTTGAAAACAAGAATACTGCACTCTGATTGGTCAAACAGACCACACACTGGCAAATTCCAACGGTTCTAGAGCCTGGGCTCTTGGGAAGGTCACACTTCCCATGTGGTAATCTCCTCAAATACCCCGCGCCTGTTGTTTTGTGAACCTTATCCAGCCAATCAGAACTCTGGATTTCATGCAAGTACAAAATTTCAGAAATCTCGTCTTGTACCTTGGTGGGAAAAGTGTGATCTTGACCCGATTAAAAGGTGCCGCATATCAAGAGCGGCATTGTGAGAAAGTACAGAAGTTCAGCTTTATGTTGATATAGATATCATTGAGGCTCAAAATAAAAAGTTTTGCACAATTTGCAAAAGAAAACAGAGGAAGAAAATTCAGTTTTGAGGCACATTTTCAGGCCAGAAATTTACTTATTTAACAAAATACTGTATACAAAAGAAATGACCAATATCAAAGAGTAACCTTTACTCTATCTGGTGGTGCAATAATATTTCATTTAACTTGAGGTTAAAATAGGTAAATTCTTAGAGAAAGAAAATCTCACGAATCACGAGATTTTGCAAGGAGGAGGATTCAGCCACGAGATGATTTGGATGAATCTGGCCTTTTTGCTCATTAGCATAGGGACCTGCGGTCTGACTGGGTACAAAGGTTATTGGTAGAAAGAGATTTTGCCATTATGTAGGAGATACAATGCTCGAACTTTGCTCAGCATGCCATTCTATTTGTTCATCAACAATAAAATAGTCTCAATCCCAGGTAGCCTCTTCATATTTTCATAAAATGGGAAGGAAATATTTTCTATGTTATCTTTTCAACAGAATATTTTGGGAGATACAGTGTCTTATTCCACAACCAATGTAGGCCTACACTGTGTATTGCACATTATGTGGTTACAGATTTTAAGGAAAATTAACAACATTCTATACAAAATTAACTTGGACGGAAAAATAAATCAATGAGACAGAAAGGGCAATCTTTGGCTTGAAGTCAGACTACTTAACAATAGGAAGCAGATAATGGAAGATATATGGAACAAACAATAACCCTGGGCTCCTGGCTGGAGATTAGCTAGTGGGCGTATCCCAAAGACCATGTGGATTCAGAATGTGCAGTACCCTTTTCACTGTACAAAGCTGAAGTACATGTACATGAATGAATGTAAGAAACCCTTCCAAATTACAAAACCAACCAGTATTGAAAACTAAAGGGGCCTTGCAGCCTTTTACAGATTAATTAATCCCCTTTGTCTAAAAATCAATTTAGGATACTGTAGGCCTTCAGTCTCAGATATTATAAAATTTGGAAATTTTAAGTTGGTTGCTACTGTGCTAAGCAATAAATCTGGCATGATTTTTAAAAACTGTTCAGCACCACACATACTGAAGTATCAAAATTATACAGCTATCATAATGTGAAACAAAAAGAGGAAGTCGCGTGATCTGAATATCAACATTGATTTGGCTATGAATAGAAAACACTTCATTTCACAGTGCAAAGTCATCATCACAAGAGTCACAAATTCATCTGAAATGTAATATCAAAACTGATTTAGATGGCCAGAGAAGGAAATCCTCAAGAATGGGCTCTTTTTCTAAGAATTGTAGAAAAATAAAGAACTCTTACTTTCATTTTTTAAGTGGTATTCCTGTATGAAAAAAAAATAAATTTCAGAAACAACTTACTTTTTCCTTCTTGGTGCTCATATTTGAGCTTGATTTTTCCAAAAAACTTGACCAAGAACTCCCTCCAAGCTGCCCCTAAAGTAAATCCACTCCTTACACGGTGAACCCCACCACAGAAAGTAAGGCACATCGTTACATACTCTTCATGGGGGCATGCTTACTCATGGTAAAGCTTTAATTGAACTTCCTTTTGTTCCTGGCTTGTGATTGGTCGATTACAGGAGGTAGTTATTAACAAGGGAATAGGGAGAGTCTCTGATTGGTCGGTTGAGGAGGCAGTTGTTAGCAAGGGAAGTAGGGGGATTTTGAGTCATTGGGGTTATAGACAGGTCACGTTACACTGTTCAGACTCACTCCAGTTCAATTCCATTCCTTTCTTTTTTATATAAACACATCTCAATTGAATATGTAGTGCAAATACTGTCAGATAATAATGGAATTTTTTTTTCTCTCTATTTTCTTTTATTGCTATCAATATCCAAAGAGTAGAGCAAAAAAAACAGCTCATACACTCATCATGTACCATGCCTCACAAACTTGAGCACTCCACAAGCCAGTAAAGCATTTGCCTTTCCATCACCATTCCTTCTAAAACTTTGAAAAGGGGCAGGAAATATGCAAAAGTTTACAAATTGGATACCCAGGTAATATTTTAGATGGTACAGTGTATGCTCAGAGGGCGTCCTATCATTATGCCAAGGACCTATTTTATAGACATAAAAAGTAATATACCCCCCAAAAAACAGACTACATGAAGAAATGTACAATGTTCCAGGAAGTGTGAACATGCCTGTTTTGCAGGTCAGATCACACGCTACCGTCTATTCCAAGTAGTCATTGTCAATTAGCATCTCGCTCAGAAACATGAAACACAAAAAAGCACCCCTCCCCTGACCTTACATTTGATCTGATTTCTTACAAAAATTAATCAAAGTTCAAACCCTAAAATAAAACAAAGGCAAAAGGAATACTCCCCCCCCCCCACTGCATTTTTGTTCTTTTTAAAACTATACAGATTCTTTAAAAAAAGGCAAAACAATTCCAATGAAATCTAGCGATATGACACGACCATAAAAGGATAAGATACCTGGCGTAATGAGACACAAAAAGTGAGAAATCATCAAATATTTCACATCAAAGAATACAATTAACCTCACAAACTGCATAGGTAGGCAGAATCATACTGTATACTGTACACTTCATACCATCTATAGAATAGACTATATTGTGATTGTGACATTTCCAAAGAGCAAGTAAGATTCAATCAAGCAAGCAGATACCCTTTTCAATTTGGAATGGAACATAAATATAAAGCCTTGAAGTTGCAACTTCAATAGACCTTAGAAGCTCATTGCAATTCAGCAAATGACATTGTCTGATTTGTCTCAGAAAGTCTAAAGCATTTTAATCACACCAGAAGAGAAAAACATGCACCCATACAAAATATTAGGGCCTTAAGATCAATTATATGCTACCAAAAGCCAATCAAAATCACTGTTGCATACCCCCTTTTTGTCAAAACCCAGCAAGAACCAATCAGAACAGCTCTTTCATATTTGCAATCCATCACAAAACCTTGCATATGCATTGTAGGGCCCCTCAAGACATGAATACACATGATCCTTCATTAATAAAAGACATTGAGGAGTGGATTAGGACTAATTGTCTGTGAATTAGTGCCCGAATAAAGCCCAAGATGAATAGAGCAATTAAAAGTGGGTCTGCATTTTTAATCCCAATGTAGCCACGCCTTATAAATTAAAAAGGTAAACCTATTCTTTTGAGCTGGAGATTCCTAAATGCTGGGTTTTTAAAGATCAAGTGAATGGTTTTCTGCGAGTGTCCTCACAGAACCAACAACAAAATAAAATAAAATCCAAACATGGAAGGAATTTTGAAAGTGTAATCCACAACTCAATCATAAATAACATGATACTATGGTTTAAAGATGATATCTCTTGATAACAAATTAGGCCCACATGTATCCATCAAATCTTTATTGGTGGAAAGGTTTGTAAAACATACCAAGAGCTGTGTACTGTACATGTAGGTCAAAGTGCATACTGTAATTATAATATATGATTGACTTACATGCAGATTTATGGAAAATTTCAGCTCCAATTATACAGTACAGGTGCTATTAATGCCAGTAAAAGAAAGATTTAAAAGAGGAAGGTCAAAGCAAAGTCACATCAGTTCAATATCTGTCTCACCAAGGAGTCCTTGGTCTCACAAAGTGAATAAAATCCTCAATTCCATGTGGGATAAGATACATGTAATATATGAAGCTGCTGTATTTGATCAGTTTTTTAGTTTTAAATTATTTTTTCTCTAAATTATGGGGCATTATTCAATTGAAAAATTCCATGTACAAGAAATAAAGAGAATGAATTTTTAAAAGAACTCTTGAAGAAATTATAAAATTGACAATTTGCATGGAATAATGATTTAAATAGCATTGCCAATTGAGAGATTCGAACAATTTTCTTTCTTTTATGTTTTCTTTAAAAACTTCTTTAGAATTAAATGGTACATGTAGATATTGATGAAATAACAAATACCTGGCCAAATAAAGAGTGCAAAATGTGTGAATGTTTTTTCTACAAATTTCACTCATTTAATGATTTTTTTAGAGTTCTGCATTTCAATTTGTAGCACCCAGTCAGACACCCATGTGATCATTTTGTCTTGAAGCACAGTTTAATATGACCAGGGCCCCGTAACACAAAGCTTAGCAATGATCGTAAAACATTTTTCTACAATTGATTGCATTGACTACAATGTACAATCAATCGTAAAATCAAGCGTATGATCAATCGCTAACCTTTGTGTTACGGGACCCAGGTCACAAAGTTTAACATGTATACATATGCCTACTGTACATCTGATATCAAAGTCAAGCAATGGACTTCGAACTCTACTATTACTATTAGCCTTTTAAACTCACTTGGTTTAATAGGACTTACAGGATAAGTAAATACATGGACATTATTGACTGATAAATAACCCTATTCTTATCACTATTCAAACAAGAACCAAGATCCTATCTTGCTATAAACAGAATGGCTTGTCAAATAAATCAAATTGGAAGACAACCATTAACTCTGCATGCATTTTTTACAGACCATCATAGTGAATGAATTAAACATCCATGGCACATATGATGTAAAGAGACCAGAAACTTAATCTCACAAATTGCTTTTGTACAAGAGCCAAAACCACTATCTAAATTTATGATATAATTTTCGTATTTTATAATTTAATTCAGTTTTTTTGAGGGGGGATCCTTTGAACATGTATGGTCTATTTAAATAGTAATACCCCTTTCCACCTCACCTTAGAAGAGCATGAGTATAGGATCAAAATTATCTTCAATTCAGGCAAAGCTTCTTAAGAACTACTGGGAGGCCACATACACTTTTATTAGTATTCTTTCTTACATTCCCAGTGTTTTATCTTTAGGCCTAATGAATATCAGGAATATCAATAAAGACACTTCTGTGTTTTCCTCTGTGGAATGCTCTGAAGGCGCTGAATACCTGTAAGTGTTGGATTCATTAGCTCGGTCTGTTGATTGTGCTAATAACTATAACTTCAGTTATAAGGCTAACATTTCTCCCACAGTATTTTCCGTTATTATTGTACCCGCATTAGAGAGGAAACATTACATAGCTATCTTTTTAAAGCACTAAAGCAGTTATTTCCTTTCTCTAATGTGCAACACTGAGTCAAAATTCTTTCAACCACAAAAACAGGATGTGTATGCACTATTGCTTTCCACAGCTACAGAAAGACATGTTTTACACTATTGTACAGCCCTCGCAGAGACAATTGCAAAGAATTCTACGCAAATACATGTAGATGAAACTGAAATGTAATTTGATTTTTCTCTGCTATTGTAAACTACCGTCATCATAAACTGGCTCCAAACTCTCTAAAAATGAATGCCCAAATTATTTTTTTAATATTCATTCAGTCTTGAGAACAAGTTGAGATATTTCAAGTTAATTTTTTTTCCATTAAATTGAATTAAAAACATCTTGCAAAGCTTTATATTTCAAGATTCTGAAGGTACTGCAAAATGAAAGATGGTTGTTCAGTCAATGTATGAATGCATGTACTGTACAGTGTACAGCATATCACTGTAGTACAAGCTCACAGGAGGAGTGAAATCTCCAATATTCACACAGCTACACTACTGCTAAATGTCAAGCTATGCTAATGACCAAACACACTAGTGCTCTCACACAGCGATGCAAGATGCACGATGCTCATCACATGTACAGTATTGGATCACTAATGCTGTTGCCCTTTTCACTGGAGGCTACTGACATCGCATACATGTCCATGTAGTACCACTACCAGCACAACAAGCTTCCGGGGCACGTTATGAGCATAATCATTATATTTTCAAGCATACATGTAGATCTACTTGTTTGCCAATTGAAAGATTTTCTTTTTTTTATTTTGTAATTCAATATCCATCTGTTTCATGGAATCGTGGTGGTGGTGTGTGTGTGTGTTTTACAAGCTGGCTACTGGTTTCAAGTGTACATTTGTATGCAAGATACATTTATCATATGATTTCAAATTTAAAGGAATGGCACCAGGATACTTTAATGGGGGGGGGGGGGGGGAGACAGCTTAATAAAAAAGGTGATGCCATATTATTTTCTCAATTGTAGAGTTACAATTAAAATCGCCCAGATTTCTCTTTTCATACTCTTCTTCATCCTACTTCTTTCCTTTCCCCCTCTTTTTTTTCTTTCTCACTACTTGAAAAAAAAAATCATATTTGAATGGTGTCAATTTCATCAATTAGGCCTTCATCTATTCAATTCAACATGATCATCCAAGCATTCAAAACTTTTTTTAACTTGACTTTTGCCATTTATCTATCTCACGTTATTCGACTCTCCTATTTAAGGTTTGGCTAACTTTATGGCAAAAATTGGGGCTGATGCCTGGGTCATGTGGGTTGGTTCTGCATCAATCTGCTCAGTAAATGCCAGGCAATTGCATTCAAACTCAAAAATATTATGAGAAAATTATCAAAATCAAAAGAAATTCTTTGTCAGAGATGCTAAGTACTGATACTAGACTTTGAGTTGACTTATGATTCAGATCTTGGATCCAACTTTTTAATTTCTTTTAGAGCTTTCTGAAAAGGGGCAATAATATGAATTAATCATACTTGACGTTCTAATCTTACAGTTACAATTAACATGAATAGAGTTTCGAGATGGTTGGGCCTATCTATTTACTTTTTGTAATAAAAAACTCATTCTTTGTGAAAAATATCAAGGCCTTCATCTTTCATGAGTACATACCGTACATTAACTAGCACTCTCCCGATCTCCCTCTGTAATATTTTACATTTTCTTTTAAAAAGGTCCTTTGAGCGGTTTGAGAATATATGTCTTTCAAACTAAGTAAGTCATGTAAGTGATTAGATCTGTTAGATCTTAATCAGAAAGCTGTACAAGTAAGAAGATAATGAAGGCCTAATCTAATGTTGGATCATCCCTTCTCATTCGCAAGTTGAGCAATTTCATTTCAAACCCGATAAATTTTCATGTAAAATCACTAAATTTATCAAGTAAAACACTATTTACATGATTAATACCATGGTCACATTTGTTCTACGGCGGCCGTACGGCGAGTCGAATACAGCCGTTTTATTAATTTTGATTCAAACCACCTATATGTAGTTTGACAAAAAATGTTAAAACGGCTGTTTTCGACTCGCCGTACGGCCGCCGTAGAACAAATGTGACCATGGTATTAGTTATTATTAAGATGCTTGATGTTCACTTTTTTTTAAGATCGAGTTAAGAATAAAAGTTAAGAAAATAAGACCCTAAATCGCATAGGCCTACTCAAGTTGAGAAGCAGTTTCGTATTGAAGACGATCGAAGTAAAACCTGATCAAAATAATTTTTCATGTAAAAAAATAAATCACACAACATAATCTAGGCTACATGTAAATCATGAAATGTTCATCATGTCCACTTCTTTGAATTTATACTACAACTTACAAGCAAGGAGTTAGACATTGAAGCCCATAACTTAAGGCATAACATAATCACGAGAACAAGAAATATTACATAATGAGCATATGCCATGCCCATGAAAATTAAATTTTCAAATTATCATACATTTGCCTTTTCATATGATAATGATTGATGCTGCAAATCTACGTTATTTCTCCTCCGGCCAAATGGAAAATTTCCACCATGTGCAATCGACATAGCTGGCGCACATTTGGAAACCAGCCGGCATGCATTCACACAACGTGTATATACACACACACACACACAATACAGTATACACACAAACCCCAATTCTTGCAAGACAAATGCAGAGACCACCAAAAAATGAACACCCGGCATCATCAAAATTTCACCTTAAACACGAATAATCAAGTGATGAAAATATTTCAAAGACAACTAAAATACATTATAGTATCCACCTATTTCATCTCCTATCAATATCAGCGCATAAATGTGAAATAAATCGAAAAACAAGTTACCTCTCCGCTCTTTTCCACCCGAGCAGCCATCGTGATTATCAATGAAATGCATAAGCGGTGCGGCGCTCATTAATCATGCATGCGTATTGCTCTGAAAGCGCGCGCATTTGGGCACACTGATGAATATTCATAACATACAAAACGTCATCATAGTAGTGTAAATTTGCAGTCTCGTTAATACTGAAGCTTGCTAGAATCCTTTCAGTTGAGTATACTATGTACTATTATCCACCACTCAACTGAAACTCGTATGTAAAATCACAAAGGTAACTCAAACTCAGTATCAGAACCATAATGTGCTGCTGCTGATCATGTTTTATTTTTTAACCTGTAAATAAATCAAATAGAAATGATTGAGATTTGAGAATATGACAAAGCTTTGCATTTATTTAGGTGAACATGTGAAAGAGTTTCATGCAAGGCTTCATGTAAATACAATGAGTGAGTTGATGATCATGTCGCACTTATTATTTTGTTGTATGTTCAAACAAACAAAACAAACTTTTTTTAGGTAAAACTTTTCGCCCACAGCATTGCTACATGATAATTCTGATCCCTTTGAGAATAATATCATATCAGCATCTTTTCTGAAGGAATTAGTTTGAATTTGATATCCATCATGATTTTTTTTTTCAATCAGGAAAATTAAACACTACGTACAAATCTATAACGGATTGTAATTTCAGGATAATATAGTCTTAAATGGATGCTCTGGGCTGAGAATATTTATATCTAAATAAGAGTATCATTCACAGAGCAAAATGCTGAAAATTTCATCAAAATCGGATAACAAATAACGAAGTTATTGAATTTTAAAATATATTATGTGAAAAGTTCTATTCACAGAATTTTGTCCTGCGAATTTTACTGTATTTAGTAAAATATTATCTTCTGGAGCATCCCAATAACCGTAATTTTACTTTTGCCTATAATCGCTATAGGCCTATGGCAGCTTCAAAATGAAAATAAAAATCACTCAACAAAATTTTTCGAACTGAGGATATTTTTGCATTAATTTTTCCTCAACCAAATATATCTTCTAGACTCTAGAGCAATTCCCTTAGCATATCCACGAACGAGAAAATATTACACGCATTGACATACTAAGTAGTCTAAAGCAGTTTGTCAAATAGCAAAGTGTATGAATATAGAGACTAGCAAATATGGAGTACTATTGAATTCCAAGAGCATCCGACCGTACCGTCATGGAATTTTCCGCAATCCTTGTGGGCGGTGCCACCGGTATACAAAATGTACCTAGCTATATATGCAAGGTTGCCAGTTGTACTACCAATCTACTTTAACTCAATCAAGCAATGTTATACTTGGCATGATTTACTAAACTTTTACAATAAATTTACACTTAGTTTGGAGGTTTTTAACGTGATAACAGTTTCTGCTTCGATTCGAGTGGTTTCCCGTATCGCTTATATTTATAAGTGCTTTAAAAAGTTATATTTTTTGTGAGTGCATGCAAACTAGGTTTGGGGTATATACCTGCCAGGTCATATCAGAGGGGTACTCCAGATTGATAATAACAAAATTTGAACAGATATTTGCAGACAAATATCACAATCAGACCCCAATCAAATATGCCAGAGAAAAACAAAATTGTGAAATTTAAAAATTTTGCAACTAAAAAAGTACTTCGGTGAAACAGTTATATACACATCTTTATGAATATGCAATGAGCAGGGTGATGATGTCATATCCCAACTTATTCTTTTGTGTTTTTAATTATTAAACAGGAATTATATTTATTCAAAATTTGTCCACCAAGAATGAAAAAAAAATGGATTAGTAATTGATTTCACAGTGAGATAATAATTCTTGCAAAAGAAGGGAGACATAATACTAATAACCATACACAAAAAGAAATAGGCCTTAATGTGTAATGAGATACTAGTAAGAAAACGGAAACCTATAGTGTATTCATAAGCGTGTGTAAACTGTTTTCAGAAAATACTGCCAAACTTCTAACTTTATTATTATCAGATTTTGATAAAAATTTAATTTTGCTCAGTGAATGCTATGTTAGCCTACTCTATTTATTTTTTCAACTTTGTTTCAGCCCTGAGTACAATGCTATTGGGAGAAAAGAAAATGTCATCTTAACTTGTGTGTGCATATTCGTCACCCCCCCCCCTCCCTGTGGTAATGGATATAAAATTTAAAGGTCAAGTCCACCTCAGAAAAATGTTGATTTGAATCAATAGAGAAAAATCAGACAAGCACAATGCTAAAAATTTCATCAAAATCGGATGTAAAATAAGAAAGTTATGACATTTCAAAGTTTCGCTTATTTTTAACAAAATAGTTATATGAATGAGCCAGTTACATCCAAATTAGAGAGTCGATGATGTCACTCACTCACTATTTCTTTTGTTTTTTATTGTTTGAATTATACAATATTTCAATTTTTACGAATTTGACGATTAGGACCTCATTGCCTGAACCACAAAATGTTAAAATAATGGAATGCTACGTGCTCAGGGAGGAATGAAACTTCATTTCATATGACAATGACGAGAAAATCAAAATATTTCATATTTCATATAATAAAATACAAAAGAAATAGTGAGTGAGTGATGTCATCGGTTCCCTCATTTGCATACCGACAGGGATGCGCATATAACTGTTTTGTGAAATGAAGCGAAACTTTAAAATGTCATAACTTTCTTATTTTACATCCGATTTTGATGAAATTTTCAGTGTTATGCTCGTTGAATTTTTATCTTTTTATTCAAATCAAGTTTTTGTTGGGGTGGACTTGTCCTTTAAGAATGTTCCCATTTCTGGAAATATGTTAGTATGTTAGTTATAATGGCTGACATTATGAGCATCGATCCATGTTTTTTTTGGATTAGGAGGAGGCCTATATTGAATTTTAATGTTTAACAGTGTTTTATGCATACAGTATTTACCAATTCTCATATAATTTGCATTACAGTTATTTCGAATTTTTCGGGTTTTCAGAATATTATTAGGGGAGGGGGCACATCAATATGATTCCCCCTATATGCCCCTACTATTTTCGCCCCTGTCCTCTAGAATCGACGCCTTAGTATGTCATGGCAGTATGGGATGTGCCCCACCCCTTCTGTGATTTTTTTGGAGGGGGAGGGGGATAGGAAAATGTCGACCGTTTCCGTTGAAACATATTTTTCTTTGTTGCATTATTTTCAATGAGGCAAATCGACGCATTCTACTCTTCCAGGATTTACCGTTTTTGTCAACGAATTGATTTTTTTTATGAGGGGCAATTTTAAACACCCTATCGGATATTTTTTCTTGGGGGTGGCAAGAAAACCCAATTCTCGTAAAACGACACTTTGTAGAATCACCACAGACCACATAATTTATGGGGGACCGAACTAAGACAACGTTCCTTTTTACAAAATCATTAATTTCTACTTCTACATCTTTGTACACTGTTGAAAATAATTTAGACAACGCTGTTTACTATGTGAATCGTACAGTACAGTTGTTTAAACATTTTAAACAAGTGTTTAAAATCTTAAACCACAAAGTATAAATTCAAATATTTAATTATCAGTAATTTGAACAAGTGTTTAAGATTTTAAACACTTGTTTAAAAAAAAATTACTGTGCGATTCACATAGTAACAGCGTTGTTTACATTATTTTTAACAGTGTACAATATTATTAGCATTCACTTGCGAAGCTACATTGTCGTAGATGGCGTAGTTTCTGGTATGCCAAATATTGCCATTTATTATGATTTTCGATTGCTTTTCTTACATGCCCCCAGTGCACGACTCGAGGGGTCGCGTCAAGAAATGCATCTTGTTGTCATTTTTAAAGGACAAGTCCACCCTTACAAAAAGTTGATTTGAGAAAAAAGAGAAATACCCAACGAACATATAACACTAAATTTTTTTATCAAAATCGGATGTTATTAGAAAGTTATGACATTTTAAATTTTGCTTAATTGCACAAAACAGTTATATGCACATCCTGGGGCCCGTAACTCAAAACTTAGCAATGATCGTAGAACGATTGATTGCATTGACTACAATGTACAATCAATCGTAAAAATCAAGCGTACGGTACGATCAATTGTGTTAAAGGACCCTGGTCGGTTGCAAATGAGGGGACTAATGACATCACCAATAACTCACTATTTCTTTTGTATTTTATTATACAAAATATGAAATATTTTTAAACGTATTTCTCTAACAAATTCATATGTTTGAAAACATTTGATAAATTCTGGTGTTGCTCCTTTCCAAAATAAATTCACTTTGTGGACCAAAATCTTTTCTCCATATCCATGCAAAGGTCGTTGATCTACCTCCTGACTTGGGATGAAGCAGAGAAATTCTGTCGGACATACACGGAGACCCCCACGTCACACATGGATCTTGGAAGCACCCCCAAAAAGCACCCCAAAAATATTCGCAGGGGGTGCTGCTTGTATCATTGTCCATATATAGGCAGCACTCCCTGGAATTCTGGTAATTGTGTCAAATTGGGGAGAAAAGTATTGAAAATGAGGACCATTTTGTGTTGAAAACCTTCTATTGTGGGGGACGGGGGGGTTGGCTTGTCAAATATCCTGGGACAAAAACGATCTTAATTTCTTAGTAAAATCTTTTTTTTTTGCTTGTCAAAATAATTTCCTGGGACCAAAACGATCTTCATTTTGTAGTGGAAACTTTTTTTGATTTTTGTTTTTGCTTGTCAAATTCACTTCAGCACCCCAGCAAAAAAAAAATTGTTCCCAGTGCCCTGACGTCACATTGACACGATTGAAGAAGCATTCAAGGCAATTTTATGATTTTGTGGCCACAATCGTTTATTTCTATTTATAAAGTGTTCAATTCAATTGAATTCTTGTTTTCATTTCCAAACAAACACAATACAAAGTAATATAGATCGGGTACAATTTTACATATGAACATTCTCACCTCGTAAATAAAAAAGTATAAATTGAGCATAAATGGAAATGTTAAAGCATATCATTTGACAGAATAAAAGTATCAACAGATTTACCTCGTGTCTGTATTAGCTGAACCACTCTTACAGACATCAGCTATATTCAATTTAATTCTATTCATGACATAAAAATGGCTCATAAAATATATTACAATAAGATAAACATAGATACGTGAAAAACACTACTACGTACATATTGGGCATAACATAATATCCATTGAGATTCACGTCATTCTTTGAATACTGTCTCATTTCATAACAATTTTTGTAGATTACTTTTGGAAATACTAATGAGTTTGATGTGGATATTATTAGCATTTTCATAATGAAACAGTACTAAAATTACTTTATAAAATGGCTCATAAAATATATAACATTTAGATAAACATTAATACGTGAAAAACACTACTACGTACATATTGGGCATAACATAATATCCATTGAGATTGACGTCATTCTTTGAATACTGTCTTATCTCATAACAATTTTTGTAGATTACTCTTGGAAAATTAATGAGTTTGATGGGGATATTAGCATTTTCAATTACTATTTTACTTTATAAAATGGATTCGCTGGTCCGCATGGAATGATTTATTATACTTATAGCCAGTGGCGTAGACAGGTTCGTACACCTGGGGGGGATGACTGGGCTGCCAACGCTAGTGAGGGCGCGAAGCGCCCGAGCGAGGGAGCGAAGCGACCGAGCGGGGGGAGGGTGTGGGAGGGGGGTGTCCCCCCTCCCACGGTAGGGAGCTTTTGCAATTTTGAACTTGAAATCGTGCAATCTGATGCATACTTAATGAGGTAAAATAACACACACAAGCGCGCACGCACACACACACACATACTCACCCCCCACACACACGGGTGCGCGCACCACACACATACTACGCCTTGAATGGACAGACATACATCGACAAGATCTACACACCGTGGCATACGAATACAGAATGGACTGACACATAGTATTGCATATTGAACCACACTACGTATTTATTTATCTCTGTGAATTTTGCTGTTACACCTCTTCAGAAAAAAAAACCAATGTCAACTGTGTACACGCAGGTATAGTCTTTGTTGTCTTGATATGGGTATGTGGTTATGAATGAAAATAGCCTCTGTGGCCATTTGTGAATAGAACACATAAACAACAAACAAATAACAATATGTCTGTTCATTATAAAGCATAATGAATACATACATACTATGCTTTTTTTTACCTCAAAGAAACAGGCATAGTATCCATAGATGGATATTGGCTGGCGGCTCATTAACATACAGATATAAAAAACATAAACAGTATCACTATGATCCATGGAGTAACAATACTGCTCTGTAAGTTTGTGAAGAAATCGGAACCATAACGGCATTGCATCGTTTCAAATTAGGGCATTATTTACTTCTATTTGATCTCAGTCTTATAATAGTAATAATAATAATAATAATAATAATAATAATAATAATAATAGTAATAATAATAATAATAATAATAATAATAATAATAATAATAAAAAATAATACTAATACAAATAATAATGCTAATACTAATAGGTTCCTTTTATCTCGCATTTCAAGACAGGGTAAATTCACACTGCGCTTTACATGAAACAAACTTCTTTAAACATTTCAAACTTATGTCTTCATGCATCAATCAACATACTTTAAATGAATACAAAACAAAGTGCATGTTAAATAAAACAAAAATAAATAAATAGTTAACAATACAGAAAAGATGTAGCTGCTGCAAGCTTAACAACAAACTAATGTATACCAGTCAGTCCTGATATCAGTATTAGTGTAACAATAGTCATATAGTGGGAGCATGAAGTTGAACAATTCATGATTATATATAATTATATATGTTTGTTTGAATAATACTTGTTATAAAGATAGTAGTATGGTACTCTCTGTCACGAATTATTATGTATACTGTTGTATCACATTCATTTTCTATTCTGTTTTAGATTGCGCTGATGCATTTTGCACACAATGTATAATGCCTATAACACGAGTGGGCCAGACCACACATGTATTTCAATAAAAACCGACTTGAGAAAATAACGTGCATATAAATATATAAATAAATAAATAAATTAATGCATATAATGTATATATATATGTATAAATATCATATACCTGTAATATAATCTGATATAGACTAATAAATAAATAAATAAATATAATACATATCATATATGAGAAGGTATTGCTAGTACTCGGTTCGTGCCTGAAAAGTAGTCTCGATGAAAAGAAAAAAGTTGTTGCTTCATTCCCATACCAAAACAGCTTGATTAACAGTTGCTAATCAGATAATAGAGACATGCGGTAAGTTGGTAAACTTACTTAAGGAGCATTCATGGCTCAACAAACAAACATATCGGTCTCTTAGACAGTTTTACTTTTGTAGTCTTGCAAATTTGTGTTTTAGAAACCAAATATCTTGCGCCCCTTTTCGTTCCTGCCCAGTAAATACTTGTAAGATTTTCTTTTTTTTACCGTCTGAATTGGCTTTCACCGTATGAATGCGGCTAATAACAATAAACACAATTACAATAATGATGAGGATTATTATTATCATCATCATAATTATTATTATTATTAATATTATAATTGTTATCATTATTATTATTACTATTATTATCATCATTATGACTTATTAAGTAACCAAATATCATTCCCCAAAACCTGGGGGGGATGATTGTACATGCCATCCCCCCCACCTTGTGAGGTGGGGGGGATGCATCCCCCTCATCCCCCCCGTTGTCTACGCCCCTGCAGTTATAGCTTTGTATCTTCATAGCCGGTGTATTGTGTTCCCTTATCATTGGGTGGAATAGCTGATACTTCGTCATAACTTGGTGGAACGCTGTCTTCAGACTGCATAATAAAAAAATCAAAAGACATGTTCATTATAGACCTATGAAATGAAAGTGATATGGTCTACATATTCTTATCTCCGTCAAATGATATTCACTATACCTGACAGGGTTTATCTGCTTATAACGCGTTTTAAGGCGTTTATTGATCAATTCCACTTTGGTAGCATCACAAACGGATTGTGTTCATAAGTGAAGAATCCAGAACGAGTACTAATATTATTGTAAGAAAAAAGAAACAGCCAAAGTTGGAAGAAACCGGACCAAGATTAAGGGAGTATAAAATTAATGTCTGAAAAACGAGATCGCCAAGAGTTCAAGACTATTAAAAATCTTTGATTTTTTAACCCTCGCTTCTTTTAATTCACCGCGATATTCAAATATCGGTCTATATCTATTACAAAAAAAATAATGAGAGTATTATTTGCTTCGTTCATGTCGTTCGAACATCGGGAACCGAATTTTCATACCCCCCCCCCAACATCGAAAGATTAGATAAATCGGATGACGGCCCTTATAGTTGGTCAATCATCCATACGCGATCATCAAATGACGCAACATCAGGTAAATCAGACCCAAACATTGTTGAACGGGTATATTTCACAAAATGCGAACCCTTTCTTTCAAAAACATGTCCCATGTGCTCTATCCAACGAAATATAGGGTTACCATGGTTGCGCGTTTCCCCGACGCGATGGTTCAGAGAAAGCCATATCATTCTAACCTTATAGGTATCATATTCAGAACCGTCGTTTCGGTTGCATACGTCGTCATCAAGAGAATATCCAGACTGCTAAAGAGATTAAGAGTAACAGCTAGTGTTTATGCATGAAATTTTCCCCTATCTTAATCAAATATAATTCATTTCAATTCAATATCACATAAACGCCTATATTACCATGGGTATCTTTCAAAATAACGACAATGTGATCTTACAAATTAATTAGGAACCCTGAGCATTATCAGACCAAATATGCCAAATGTGGTGATAATACAAAGTCTTTCCGTACACAAATTAAGAATAAATAACTTAATGACAGAAGTCGGTCTAGCCCGCCAAAAAAAAGCCATAGTTTTCCCATTATAGTCGGCATATTTCTTTAAAGGGATGTTCCGGGCTGAAAAGAATATGATTTAAACAGAAAGAGCAAAATCAGACAAACAAAACACTGAAAATTTCATCAAAATCGGACAAGGAATATAAAAGTTATGGCATTTTAAATATTTGCATTATTCCGATGAAACAGTTCTGGGCACGTCTTTACGAATACTCATTAGGTGGGCTGATGATGTCATATCCACATTTGTTCTTTTGTATGTTATTATATGAAATTAGATTTATTCACATTTTGTCTACCAAGAACTGAACAAATTGGATTGACAACTGATTTAGTACATTAGATATTCATGACTGCAACCTATTTCATTATAAAGGAGACACATTTATGAAAAAAATGAAACAATTATGATTTCATGCAATAACATGAATAAAGAAAAGTGGGGATGTGACATCATCAGCCCACCTAATGAATATTCATGATGATGTGCACATTACTATTTTCACAAAATATTGCCAAACTTTAAAATTCCATAACTTTGTTATCCAATTTTGATCAAATATTCAGCATTTTGCTTGTTTAATTTCTTTCATTTTATTTAGATATAAATATTTTCAGCCCGGAGCACCCGTTTAACATGCTTGCATGAAATGCTATTCTAGTTTAAATTAATTTCTCTTTTGACCAGTTCATATTTTTGTCTAGCCTATAAACTGATTTGTCCTGTCGTATTCGGGGTATTGGAAATTATGTAGAAATACTTTTCTTCCAGGAATCGATAATATATATTTATTTAACTTATAAATATAGGGAAAAAAAACTTTCCTATATCTCATCCAATTTGATAAAAAAAAATCAGCATTTTTCTTCTTTAATTATATACATGATATATACTGTATATATTTTTTTTAAATATCCGTATTTGTTGGAGTGGACTTGGTATTTAGGATGATTAATCTTACCTCAATTCCATTTTCCTGACCTTTGACCTCAAATGGTTCATCCTTCACAAGTTCCTTCTGAAAGGGAATTTAGCATAAGACAGTATGTTACAGTCACACCAACGAAACAGATTCCAAACCGACCGATGGTATATGCCATTCAAAATAACTGAGGGCCTTTTCACACGTGAATCTTGGATCATCATTGTAATTATGATTGCTATTGTAATCGTGGCTGTGATTAGAGTTCGTGATTCTATCTAGTTTGGTTTCATACGTGCTAAATAATCGTCATTTTCCTTATTTTCACTGGAATCATCATTCAAATTACGTTTTTTTTTTGCCATGTGAAAAGGCGGTTAGTTATCTTAGTTGTTATGATTTTTCTTTTTTGTTTCCCCCCTTTTCTCTCCCTTTCCTTCTCTCTTCTTCTTATGCATCGTTTATGGGGGAGGGGGGGGGGGTGTGAAGCGTGCCTGAGTGGGTGTATGTGTGTTTTGTGTCTTTTATTATAACTTCATCAAATTAGTTTGATTATATATTGTAACTGATAAAAAAATTCATGTTTAACTTGAGATTTATTTATATTATGTGTGCTTGCGTTTTTCTATAATTCTATTCTTAGATATTTCTAGAAGACCCTGTTCTGTATTACCACTCCCTTTGTAAACATAAATTGTCAAAGAAATGTGTATAGATTGAGTCTAAGTTTACTTTCTTTCTTAATAATCACGTTGAAATGTGTGTTAAAATGTTCATTCATGAATCAGGAAGGTTGATAATTTCATGTTTTACATTGTTTTCACATGGTATGTATGTATGATGAGGAAGAAATTGAATATGGTTTTAAAACAAAAAAAGAAGTAGCTTTGGTCGGTCTGGGGCCCGTCTTACAAAGAGTTGCGATTGATCCGATCAATCACAACTATGGACAGCCAGCAACGTCAAAATCTAAAATGCATGTTCGTTCAAAATGTTTTCTAGATATGACGTAAATTACATAAATTCATTGTTTTCTTGACAATTTGTTGTGTTCGCCGTCGTTTACAAAGGACATTTTGAAAATTTTATGTAAAAAAAATATGACACTGATGGATAGAGTTACGATAGACTGGATCAATCGTAACTCTTTGTAAGACGGGGCCCTGAATTCGGATTCCTTGATGTGGCTGTGGCATGTGAACACTGTCATGCTATAGGGGCAGCTTCGGCTTGATACTCCCTGATATTTGACAAAAATCGCACTATAGAATGAAAATAAAATTATTTCATTCACCCCTTCGCCAACTTTTCAGAAGGAAATCGAATTTCGAAACTAGGGCTAGCATCCGGGGGGGGGGGGGGCACTTACATTGACGAGTGGATACCATGCGCGACCAAAAAACACGTAAAAAGGATGTCTTTTTCAAGATAGGGCACGTTACGTACGTAACGTGATAAGGGTGTCAAAAACACAAAAATAATGAAAAAAGGGTATCTATTTCGTTACGAAAGCTACGTGTTTAGGGTCAAAATTGCGGGGATGATAAAACAAAATTAAAATGTTTTATAAAGGATGTCCTTTTTGCTCCAACACTACGTGTTTAGAGTCCGATTTGCGAGACGTGTGGAAGGTAGAGCCGTTCTAAACCAAGTGATGTGTAAAAGTAACCGACGACCGACGGACCCGTGACATATCGCTGTACTTGTTTAGGGGTTCATTTCAGGGAATACTTGTCAAGAGTATCGTTTTGTTTCCAATACTTGTTAAGGGTAGGGTTTCACACGCCAATACTTGTTAAGGGGTGCATTTTCAGAATATGGAAAATACGTGTTTAGGGTGCTTTTCGAGACCCCATGGTCGCGCATGGTATCCACTCGTCAATGGAAGTGGCCCCCCGGGGCTAGCATGCAGTAACACATGCGAGACTTATGATTTCATATGAATTATATTTTTGTTTGTGTCTTCTTTATTCAATATTTCATTAATCTTCCTTCGGTGAAAGGAAAACAGGAGAGTGCCAGTTATATTCATGAATTAATATAGACTATATCTCTATGTTATTTATAATTTGCTGTTCTTCGATTTGACTGGTGGCTTGACGTGCAGGAAGCTATTTGTCAGTTAATTTTGATAATTGACATATTCGAACAATTTGATGTCACGAGAAGAAATGATAAAGAATATTATATATATATATATATATATAAAAAACAACCGAAACCGATTATAATTTACGGTCTGTTGAACTTACTTCGTCTGATTGGTAATGCTGCCCTACCCTACATCTGAATCGATCCTTCCAAGATGGAGGTAAGCAACAAAAGAACCAATCAGCGATCGGACTGATCAGAGCTGGATTTAACGTGCGTGGATCCGTCGCTCCTGAAAACGAACGGTCAAAACTTGTTTATATTTAATAACAGTCTAAATAACAATGACGAATGAAATATTTCTGATACAAGCAATTCCTGTATCTTTTTTCTTTTTGTTGTTTTCTTCTATAGTTTGTTGCAACAAAAGGGTAAACCTAAAACTGTGAAGATAAAAAAAAGTAATATTCAGGATGAATGTTATAGGAAATTGATCAGACGGAACAATAAAACCTTTTAAGGCCACAAAAAGGGGAGAAATTAAAGAAGTTTGCGGCAAACCGACCAGCCCTCATGAAACCTGACGAATCTTATTTTTATAATCCTAATTGCCCCCCCCCCACCGAAATTATATATGACGATCGACCGTGATTTCTTTTAATATTTTTTTTTGTATTTTTCTATATAAAAAAATTACGTTTCGTATTTTTTTAATTGCAAATTGATTATTTCGAAATGTCCATGTCACTGAAGTGCTTCGTTTGATTTTTTTTCTTTTACGTTTTTTTACGATGTGACACAAGAGAGCCCATGGAGCTTAAAATAGTATTATTTAAATATTAAATAAGCAATTAATTGAAGATACCTGTTAAGAAGCTAAATGATAATCCGAGAACAACAGTTATTAGGAAGCTATAGAATCCAAGCCAAATATAAGATAACTCATAAATTCCGAGGGTCTCTCGAGCAGGCCTGTGTGTTTGCAAACAGAAAAAAGTTTATGAATATAAAGAATGAATTGAATATTTTTATTTCTATACTTGTTTTAAATCACCTTTGTAATTTATTCTTTTTTTATTGAAATTATGAAAATGAATATGCATATAATTATATATAAAGTTATCTGTGCAAAAATATCGAAATTCGATAATTGTTTCTTTCTTTAGAACGATGAATTAGAAACATATATGAACTCTTGAATATACGTTTACATGGTATACGTGAAATGTTGATTCAATCAGCATATCCCCTAAGAAAGAGCCACATCACAAAGATTTCCATTGCTTGTATTGTCACATAGTCTGTGACCAGGCATGTAATTCCGATAGAAACTCGACGGACTGACTTTTAAGATGCCAATACACACTTCTCTTCATTCTTACATTGTTGGATCTACGGTTATCCTTTCAGGAGTTGTCTCTGTGATGCTCATCATCAAGGATGTCGTCGTCGTGTTCATTGACGGAGTAGCTGGGCAACCAGAGACATCGAGCGGGAGGAAGCCAGGATCTCTGGGATAGAGAATACCATCAACATAGGTTCCTATGCCAACCCAAAGACTCCAGGCAAGACCAGCGATGACTCCTACCAGAGTGCCCTGATGATAACAAAATGTATACCATATTATATCAGCTGTATTGGCCAAAGATTTAGTTTGCGTGCATGGTTGCAATGGCGGGGGGACGGTGCACCGCGGTGGCGCCACAAATCAGGCAAGTGGTAGGGGGGCCATGGTAACAGATAAGAATACTGTTCGTACAGATGAAGGATGATTGTTACGTGTTGAGATATTTTTTTAATTCCTAATTTTCTTGATAAATATGTAAGACGAGACGTAAACTATTATCTCAATCCCTCAAATTTGGGTTATGACCCTTTTGGCATGGGGCCGACCATAGATTGATTGATTTTATTCATCAAGAATATATCCCAGGTAATATGAGATACAATGAATTTAAAGAATACCTTGACAGGATAACCCATGTAAGCCGAAAGGCTTATTTCCAATGGGGTTATATATTGATAGTATAAAAAAATATATTGTAACAGCAAAAAGTAACAAAAATTGTAACAACTACGACAAGTACTGGAACATGGTAAAAAAGACATATCCATCAATTAAATAATTTGTAAAAACCTGAAGCATACAATAATCTACCTTATATGAAACTAGATTATATTTTAACATATCCTACATAATTTACTGTGTGCCAGAACTCCATGGGGATTCTGTTGCCCTTTATTTTTGTGGTTGAAAAACTAAGCTAATCAATGTCGATGAAAAAATCACTTGAGATATAGCCCAGATTTACCGTTCTTTTATTGTGTGTTTTGGTTTATGAATTATGTTTGTGATTCAACCTAATGTTCAGTCACACGAACGAAACTGATTCCAAACTGAACGATGGTACGAGATTGGTAGAAAATGTAGCTTTTGTCTGTCTTGAGTCAGTTTCACTTGTTTGGCTGTAAAGTATAGGAAATCGACTGAACGCATCCCAAGTCATATATGATAATGGACGTGTAAATGATGACGTCGCGAACTGGACACCTTACCTTGCTGTTGGCCCAGGGGAAGAACATCCCAAGCGAAAACATGCCGAGAAGTGGCCCGCCGAGCATTCCGCCGAAACTAAGCGTCAGCTGTGTCAAACGAATAAAATATTTAACCCATGCACTGTAAACTAGAACCGGGTAAACTCTGCACAGAATTGGAATTACATAATTCAGTACTTAACGGGTTAGAGAGAGTGGGAGCTAGCATGTGCTGGCTTACGCAATCGTTTGTCTCAAGTACTGAAGAGAGATGACTTTCCCCGCAACTTTTGCATTTCAGCGTTGTGGAAACCACTCTCAGTAGAACATTATGGTGAATATCCTTTTAAATCAATAAAATGTTTGGATCCAAACAGTTGTGAACCAGCTCAATTTTCACGACCAAATCAACACTAAGGGGAAGTGGGTTTAGCCATCACGATGTAACAATTGATCTAAGAATTAGACCATCTGAAAGTGGACCAATTGATTGCAATCCAATCTACGTACCTGCAAAATGCTGCCAAGTTGGGAAGCTACGTATGTTAAAAGAATGCAAATCGCACCGTAAGAAAATACTGAAAAAGAACAAAAACAACACCCGCGTATATTGTATCGCCAAAGTCCTCGATTATGCTTAGGAATTGCCAATTTGTAAGCCCATTTATTGAATGATTTCTTCAGAGCACTTGGAAATAATATTAATATAAAGTGACATATAAATTATAGCTTTTTCCTTCTCTGAATACATTTTGTCCCATCCATTCCCTATCATCTATAGTCCAGTGGCACAGGTCAGTTTTTACCAAAAACAAAACTTTTCGAGGGCAAGCTATGTACGTTAATAATGGTTGACCCCCTCCTCCCAAAAGAGACTTTGTGTGCTCAGAACTTATCTGTGATGTGGAAAAGTCTTTTTCAGAAAATTTTGTAAAATGTAGTAATAAAACTAATGTTTTAACCAACAAGCGAAATTTCCCCTTTTCACATTTTACCACATACATCAAATATTTTATTTAATAGTATAGAAGGCATAGTATGTTTAAAATTGTTACATTTGCTTTGCCTGCAGAACTACATTTAAATGTGTTACATGTATACCGTCTATAAGAATTATTTAAATGATTTGTTCATATTCTAACAATCACCTTTGGAGATATTTTGGGGTTACATAAAAAAAATTGAATAATAACCAATGAATCTGTTTTCTTACAGACAATTTTGCTGACGAAAGCGTAGAGGGAATCACTCTTTCTGACGCGTGGAAACACTTTCGTCACTAGATCTTCAGTAGTAATGGCTGTCAGGGCGTTGAGACCAGATGAAACTGTACTGTGTTGTTTAAAAGTATGAATATAAGGTATCCAACAAAATATCAAATGGTCGATGTGGAATATATTCCTTTCAACTGACTCCCTGATTAGGGATTGAAATGTTCTTTCTATATCACTAATAAGCTACACTTTCGCCAACTTCGTATCATACATCACTTTCATGCTCTTCTTTATCATATCACAATTACAAATAGCAATGGTGACAACAACGAACCTTGATGGACACCCGATGTCCATTTTTAACTAAAAATTCTCTGACAACGCAGATCCTGCCGGTCCTGTCTTAAACCATTCAATACAATCTCATCACAACTTTATAAACTATTGACTCTTGCATTAATACAGGTCCTCCATTGGCAACATTCACTTTCCCATAAGAATTGAGTATAACAATAAATATCGACTTTATTATATAAATTGACATAAGTATCTCATCCCTTCTATGTGATCAGTATTTCGAAGGAGTACATGCAGCGGTATAATCAGAAGAATATATTAAAGAATAATTTCATAATCAGACGAGCTATTTTACTTCATAGAGGTTATCAACTTAATAACTCGAGATATCCCTCACCTCATGGCAGCACTAAGTATAGAAGCGGTGAATAACCCAGACAGACCTGGTGTATTCCCGAATAGGTCCACGACTATAAACGGCATAAGCTATACAGATAAGTGATTAAGTGGTTAAGCAAATCATTAGCTATACAGGTAAGTTATTAAGCGAATCATTATAGAATTGTCACTCCAGGTGGGTGTTTCATAAAGCTGTTCGCAAGTTAAGAGCAACTTTAAGAGCGACTGGTGAACCTTTTTTGCATGCTAAATAATCACCAATAAACATTTAATTGTGAATATCATTTACCACAAGAAAGGATCACCAGTCGTTCTTAAAGTCGCTCTTAACTTACGAGCAGCTTTATGAAACGGCCCCCAGTAATATCAATATTATAAACATTGTTGACTCGGGAGTCACGTTGGCTTGTAGAAGAATAATATTAAATAATGTAGGTCTATGTACATATTGTGATCAAGGTAGATAGGATGGCCAGGGCGGTATGCCACATGAATTCCTATAGTCCTTGTAGGGTAGCTTATGATGCATCATTTGTATATCGGTATAATGATTCTAGGAGTAACATAGGCCTATATACTATTACCTCGAACTCAAAACAGCTACCATAATAAGGTGCTCGATAATTCAATATCAATTAATTACTGCCTAACTGGTACCCATTTACAAGTGGGTGGAGTGTGGCAAATATTGATAAAAGCCTTCGAACGCGTTTTATAAAACTGTTCACGATTGGTGATCCTTTCTTGTACTATGTGATACCCCCTATGTATTTGAGTTATGACATAGGAACATGTTCCAGTCGTGCGGAAAGTCGTTGGTAACTTAACGAACAGCTCTATGAACATGATGAAACACCCACCAGGTATAAATACTGTAACTTCTATTGGGCATCACCCACCTGATCTCCGCTCGTTACTTGGCCCGATATGAAAGGATCGCAGGTAGCGTATCGGGCGTACATGACCAGTCCTGATAGTACGGCGCAAGACAGAACGATGATCATTCCAACCACTGCCAGCCCCAGGGCTCTGCAAAAGTAAAGAATGAATTATCACTTTACTTTAGTACCAAAAGTGTTCAAAAGCAGTTGCTTCAAACAAATATCCGATGTAAACTATGAATAGTTATACCAAAAGGAACTTCATAATATTTTTGTTAAGAACAAGAGAGTCAAAACTATGCATAATTAAGAGGCACTTTTGAAATACACCTGAGGCAACGACTTATAGTTTATTCTGGAAAGTTTTGAGCAAACCAATTGCGTAGGATTAAACATAAAGGTCATCAAAATTTCGTCTAGGTTGGGGCACCCTCCGCCTTCCCAGCTAGCGAATGTCAAGGTCTAAGTACTCTGACATCACCGTCCATAATCACATGGACCTACAAGGTCCATGATAATCACGGGTAAAATTACACGTGCAGTAACAACAAAATATGCCTAATTGTCATGTGCGATATTATGCTGTCATCAAATTGTGTCGATCGTGATTCTCTGAATTATATTTAAGATAGATATAAGATCTTATTAATGGTTACATCGAGGCCGTTTTCACTTTTCCACATGCGAGGTATCTCATAACCTGGGCTTGAGATACACCGTACCCGGAGGCCCAGGTGAAACCTCCCCCTATCACGATGCTCCAGAAGGAATGACGGATCGTCGGGTCTGGATCAAACCTTCAAATCAAATTAGAAAGAAAAAGATAAAAGAATCAAGTAGTTATTGATGGATGCCACTTAGAAGATTAATCGGAAGTGCATGATTGACGACTGTTACATCGGTATGTTTTGATGAATCTAAATTATTTTGTTGTCTAATGCCTTGTCAGAACTGACAACTTTCCTGGGGGCCGTTTTATAAAGCTGTTCGCAAGTTAAGAGCGACTTAAAGAACGACTGGTGAACCTTTCTTACGCGCTTATCCATCGTCAATGAATATACCATTTCCCCCCGCATTTTCCACAAGAAAGGATAACCAGTCGTTCTTAAAATCGCTCTTAACTTACGAACAGCTTTATGAAACATTAGCTGAGAAGCACTGTTACTATTGGCAAACGGATCAAAACGTCGATTTTGATGGATAAAACGTCTGACAAGTCCTTTCATGAGATGCCCTAAAGACGTGTGCACAAATGCCATATGACGACATACATTTTTCAGACTCAAGCTCTTCAGCATTGGTTTTGTTGTACTCCCATCTGATATGTCGAAGGTTTGGAGAAGTGAACCTTTATTAACCCTCAGTGGTTCAACCGTCCAATTATTTGGCTAATAATAAATTTCCGGCGCCAACGCGGGTGGGGACAATAAATAATGTAGATAATGAGAAGTTATGTCAAAATGAACTTACTCCCAGAAATTGATTCGTCCTCCTTTCCTGCAGGTGTCCCAGACACTGTCCATACCACCGCTTTCATTGGAACCCTGAATGATAACAGCTAGGAGACCACACATCATTACTAATGATTGGAAGACATCCGTCCATATTACAGCGTTCATCCCACCCTATTAGGTAAATGATTATAAAGAATGATGATCAAATTAATATTAACAATAATGATGGATAACATATTAATGATCAATTATATTAACAATAACGGTGGAAGCAAATCAAACATTATCACTGGTATCACATTTTCCATGATGAGTATCAGCTAGCATGGCTTGGGCCCGTTTCATAAAGAGTTACAACTAATGCAACTTTGCAGTTTTATGAAAACATCGATTGCGATAGCTACTTAGCCCTGTTACAATTGTACTTGACATTATGGCAAAAGTTACAACTGTTGTACGTCCTTTATGAAACTGGCAGTAGGGTTTCACATTAGTGTAGCTGCAAAATAATGTCCGAAGGTTACTGGTCGCTCAGAACCGCTATCCCACCGCTGCCACCAATAAAGAGAACCAAATTCAGGAGAAGTTAAAGAAATAGACGCAATGATTGACAGACAAAAGTGTACGACCTGGCCCGGGTACCGTTTATTAAAAAAAATACATAATGTTCATAACAAATGTACTATTAACCAATCATATTAAAGGATTTCAGTAGCTTAATTGTTACTGAAATATTGCTATTATAAGAATTCGAGAGATAAGATGCCAAATGAGGATTGATCGCTCAACAGCTTGATATAGCATGTATAAGTTTGGTCCGATGGGCCGGCAACAGTGTATCTACGTTACTGTAAGTGTTAAGTTTTTCGAAATAAAAGACAAGTAAAAGGCGTCGTTTTCCATTAGCTTTATTTATTCCGCTCAGTTGGATGGGGATAGGCTAATACAACGTGGAGCTTGCGAAAACTGGTTTGTGAAATTAATTCTCTGTTTGGTTTTTTTTTCACTCTAAAAAGTTATGATTAATAGATGCTTGACGCAGTACTTACTATTGTCGTGTAAAATGTACAAACAACTCCGGTTGCCACAACGGTTCCCCATAGACTGACGCCAGTTACTACAAAAAGAAGCAAAGATTGAATTAGTACCTGATGCACTCAAGATCTACAAAAGAGTGTTTTTTGTTGGTTTACATTGCGATGCTCCAATCAGTAAAAACATACACTGCTTTTAATTAGATAGTGCTGAGCCCTGTACCATAACGAAAAGCGATTGATCATGATAAATGCAATCAATCCTAGAACTCTCCACGTGATCAATCGCAAATCTCTCCAGTATCCCTTTTGCTTTTCTTTCTTCTTTCTCTTACCCCAACTGATCATTCCAATCGTTTGTATATTTTGTACATATAAATTGTAGGCCTGTTTTGCATTAGGCCTAATTATTGCTACCTATTGGTTATGTTTGTCTGTGAATATTGCATTATGCTTTGAATCCTTAATAAAGCACAGAGATACATATTGATAAGAAATAAAGAAGATTTATTTGTAAATATTCCCAGGTAACTAATACATATAGTCCGGGGAAACAATATCATAGTATGCTGCACCAAGTATGGTTGAGACTGCTCATTCTTGTCATTGTTGCGACGTCTCACTCGCAAAAAAAAATGTTCAGGGACCTTGTTAGCACTTCAATCGTCATACAATTATTCTGTAAATATGCATTCATCATTCAGCACAGTCAGTACCATTATTTAAAGTTAACACCCCTACCCTCGAAAATGAGAAGACACTCTAGCTGTGAGAAAACGAGTAGCTTGTCAGACTTTTTTCTTTTTTTAGCAAAGGCGAAACTAAATATGGTTAAAAGTTCGTTATAAGAGTTGGTGGATCAATGTTTATAGTATGTCTATCCGATTATGTTTACTCAATCATGTCATGAAATGAGTAAACGACATTAAATCAAATAAATATGACAATGAGGAAATTTCAAAAGGAGTTCAAGAATATGAGAACGGCCTACAATAAACAGAATGTTCAGAGAATATTGAGGAGGACCTTTCACCCAATTCGACAAAAGGAATTAGAGCAAAAATTGGACATTACAATTCGTTATTTTCTGGGGAATGTCAAGTAATTTTCCAATCTCCTCAAGAATAAGAAGCTACCTAGCCGCGATTTTGGGGCCGGGGACTTGCTTTAATGTTAGGGAGCTTTTACTTCTACAATGCACGACGGATTAAAAAACATAGAAAATGTATTGTAAAATGCCCTACATGACAATAAACAGTAAAGAAGTCTTTGTCGAAAACTGGTGAATCAAACAGCAGTTTCGTCATGGACTCTGAACAAACGAGATATTTCATCAGCGCCGAAACTCATGATGAAACTGCTGTTTCGGTTTAACAATTTTCGACAAAGACCTTCCAGCTGTTCATTGTCATTGGACAGGCATTTTCATTACATTTACTGTCTTCTTGAACTATCCGTGCGTCAGGGAGCGAAAACTCTCTGTAACGTTCATCAATCACAGTTCCCTGAAGTATATCAATTGAACCAAATGACTCGATTGAATACTACAAATATTTGAATTTTCGTGAAAGTCCGTACCTGTCATATTCGTTTACCAACTTCAATATAAATTCATATTGACCCATATGTCTTAAACCATGGGCCAATGCTTAAACATATTATAATAAATCCACAAGTCAGAAAAAATCGTGGACTTCTAGTAGGTCCAAGGATTATATCATGTAAATACAATTCATATTCACACCGTTTTTAATCATTCTATTGTTGAATATTTCATTTTTAACAATCATAGCAAATTTTTTATTTCTTTTACCCCCCTTCTTCTACGCACCTGGGAGCAGTAGTGGCATAGAAGTAGAAGTAGTAGTAGTAGTAGTAGTAGTAGTAGTAGTAGCAGCAGTAGTAGCAGTAGTAGTAGTAGTAGTAGTAGCAGCAGCAGAAGCAGTAGTAGCAGTAGTAGTAGAAGTAGTAGTAGTAGTAGTAGTAGTAGTAGTAGTAGTAGTAGTAGTAGTAGTAGCAGTAGTAGCAGTAGTAGTAGTAGTAGTAGTAGTAGAAGTAGTAGTAGTAGTAGTAGTATAGTAGTAGTAGTAGTAGTAGCAGTAGTAGCAGTAGTAGTAGTAGTAGTAGTAGTAGTAGTAGTAGCAGTAGTAGCAGTAGTAGTAGTAGTAGCAGCAGTAGTAGTAGTAGTAGTAGTAGTAGTATTGTAGTAGTAGTAGTAGTAGTAGTAGTAGTATATTAGTAGTAGTAGTAGTAATAATAGTAGAAGTGGTCAGGGACTGCGGAACGTAATAGCAATTTTTGGATTTCTTTTACCCCCCCCCCCCTTCTTCTACGCACCTGGGAGCAGTAGTAGCATAGTAGTAGAAGTAGAAGTAGTAGTAGTAGTAGTAGTATAGTAGTAGTAGTAGTAGTAGAGCATTTGTAGTAGTTGATAGTAAAGCATCAGTAACAATAGGGCTATATTAGTAGAAGTTGCAGAAAACACAGAAAGAATTAATTATCATTCAAACATATTGGCCTTGCGATAATATCAATATCATACCAATTATTGACAGAGATAAATTGGTATGGACACAGCACAATAATACTTCAAGGTTTTCAAATATTTACCTTGATTTAAGGCCAGGGCAGGGGCGTAGATCACCACAGCAATGTAAAATATCTAGGACAGAGAGAGGATAGAAATGTTGGGAGTATGGGTGCGTGTGTGTGAGGGTGTGAGGGTGTGTGTGTAGGGGTGGGGGTGGGGAAGGTCTATGATTGTGTCACATGCATGGGTAGGTCCTTCAGGTCTTAATGGTTAAGCCTAAACTAGCGCGAGAATATTAAAAAGATAAGCAATTTGAATAGGATGAAATAATGATAATAATAATGATAATAATGATGATGATAATAATAATAATAATTGATAGTAATAATGATGATAATATAGTGTAGTAATATTGCGCACATATCGACCTTGTTAAGTTGAATTGAATTATAATTTTTTTTTTAAATGAAAAAACAATTGAGTAAACTTGAACATCAAAACTGGATTGATTGAAATGAATTGGAATGAAAGGGAAAATTTGAATGAACTTAAATGGAAAATCAATTTGCTTATCATTAGGTTGAATTGAATTATATAGAATAAAAAAATGAAATGAAAAACAATTGAGAAAAATTGAATGAAGGTGGAAAAATGAAATAGATTGAAATGAAATGAAAAGGAATGCAATGGAATAGAACTGAATGAAGTTGAATGAAATACAATAAAACAAAGTTGATTGATATGATTTCAATGGAAAGGAAATTAATTTAAATGGAATCAAAACATATATGGAATAAGATAGGATTCGATGATGTTATAAAATCGTTCTTAAACTCGCTCTTAAATTACGAACAGCTTTATGAAATACCCACCTGGATTTTGATTAGCTGAGAAGCACTGTTACTAATTTTCCAATCTCCTCAAGAATAAGAAGCTACCTAGCCGCGATTTTGGGGCCGGGGTACTTGCTTTAACGTTAGGGAGCTTTTACTTCTACAATGCACGACGGATTAAAAAACATAGAAAATGTATTGTAAAATGCCCTACATGACAATAAACAGTAAAGAAGTCTTTGTCGAAAACTGGTGAATCAAACAGCAGTTTCGTCATGGACTCTGAACAAACGAGATATTTCATCAGCGCCGAAACTCATGATGAAACTGCTGTTTCGGTTTAACAATTTTCGACAAAGACCTTCCAGCTGTTCATTGTCATTGGACAGGCATTTTCATTACATTTACTGTCTTCTTGAACTATCCGTGCGTCAGGGAGCGAAAACTCTCTGTAACGTTCATCAATCACAGTTCCCTGAAGTATATCAATTGAACCAAATGACTCGATTGAATACTACAAATATTTGAATTTTCGTGAAAGTCCGTACCTGTCATATTCGTTTACCAACTTCAATATAAATTCATATTGACCTCATATGTCTTAAACCATGGGCCAATGCTTAAACATATTTGCATAAATCCACAAGTCAGAAAAAATCGTGGACTTCTAGTAGGTCCAAGGAAGAATCCAAACAAAAACCCTTTGAATATTTCACATGTTGATGTTCTCCTAATTCCTATATCATGTAAATACAATTCATATTCATACCGATTTTAATCATTCTATTGTTGAATATTTCATTTTTAACAATCATAGCAAATTTTTGATTTCTTTTACCCCCCCTTCTTCTACGCACCTGGGAGCAGTAGTGGCATAGTAGTAGAAGTAGTAGTAGTAGTAGTAGTAGTAGTAGTAGCAGCAGCAGTAGTAGTAGTAGTAGTAGTATTGTAGTAGTAGTAGTAGTATATTAGTAGTAATAGTAGTAGTAGTAGTAGTAGTAGTAATAGTAAAAGTGGTCAGGGACTGCGGAACGTAATAGCAATTTTTGGATTTTTTTACCCCCCCCCCTTCTTCTACGCACCTGGGAGCAGTAGTAGAAGTAGAAGTAGAAGTAGTAGTAGTAGTAGTAGTAGTAGTAGTAGTAGTAGTAGTAGTAGTAGTAGTAGTAGTAGTATAGTAGTAGTAGTAGTAGTAGTAGAGCATTTGTAGTAGTTGACAGTAAAGCGTCAGTAACAATAGGGCTATATTAGTAGAAGTTGGAGAAAACACAGAAAGAATTAATTATCATTCAAACATATTGGCCTTGCGATAATATCAATATCATACCAATTATTGACAGAGATAAATTGGTATGGACACAGCACAATAATACTTAAAGGTTTTCAAATATTTACCTTGATTTAAGGCCAGGGCAGGGGCTTAGATCACCACAGCAATGTAAAATATCTAGGACAGAGAGAGGATAGAAATGTTGGGAGTATGGGTGCGTGTGTGTGAGGGTGTGTGTGTGTGTGTGTGATTAGAGTAAATAGGTCTTTAGTCCTCATTAGCAAGAAAAAAAAAGGACTGGAATGTTGATATTATTGAATAACAGGTATATGCTTAGAGCAGTAACAAGAAATCATTCCTTCATTATTTATTCATTTCCTTTATTGTGTATGGAATGTAATTGCTTTTTACGTGCAAAGTGCAGGTGTAGTTAACCATTCACGTGTTTAGGTCTTTCAAGCTTTTTATATCTTTTTGCCCTGATTAGGGCTCTGATGCATAACTCCGGCAAGGCTATCAGTCTTTGGAAAATATTTGTGGAAAAAAAGGAATGCGATTTGATTAGTAATGTGTCTTAATCAAACTAAATAATACGAGGTTTCAGCTTTACAGCTTGCTTACTCTTTTTTTTTGGAGCATGGAATTGATAATGGAATTTATCAGGACAGGATCCCCCCTTAATTTTTTTTGGGGGGATGTTTTGTTTTCAATTATTTTTGTCATCGCAGTGGTTTTTTTTAAATGGAAGGTTTATGAATTTGTACCACAATGGCAAATAAAAATATAATGCGCTTTATTTTCAGTGCTAGTTTTTAGTTGTGGTAAAACTGGAATTGAAGAGGAAGTGGTAAACCAGACGGGTGCAGTGTTTATCAGTCTATTCCTCAATTGCAGGAGGATCCACCCTATTCACGCATTATTTGGTTCCTATAGAATTTAATGTTGGAAATAGACTTGAGTTCTTTGGATATAATATGTTTGGGTTATTAACTTGGTGTTGGCATATTAGCTATGCATGACCGCCAAGTTAATGGCATGGGAAAGTGTGGTTGGGTGACTGGCGAATTGTTGCTTTGGATATGTTGGATGTTGAATGAATTTGATTAGAGTAAATAGGTCTTTAGTCCTCATTAACAAGGAAAAAAAGGACTGGAATGTTGATATTATTGAAAACAGGTATATGCTCAGAGAATAAGAAATCATTCCTTCATTATTTATTCATTTCCTTTGTGTATGGAATGTAATTGCTTTTTACGTGCAAAGTGCAGGTGTAGTTAACCATTCACGTGTTTAGGTCCTTCTAGCTTTTTATCTCTCTTTGCCCTGATTAGGGCTCTGATGCATAACTCCGGCAAGGCAAGGCTATCAGTCTTTGGAAAATATTTATGGAAAAAAAAGAATGCGATTTGATTAGTTATGCGTCTTAATCAAACTAAAAAATACGAGGTTTCAGCTTTACAGCTTGCTTACTCTTTACTTTCGGAGCATGGAATTGATAATGGAATTTATTAGGACAAGCTCCCCCCTTATTTTTTTTTTTTTGTGGGGGGGGGGGTGTTTTCAATCATTTTTGTCACCGCAGTGGTTTTTGACAAGGAAGGTTTATGAATTGGTATTATTATAATACACTCACTTTAAAGATATAGATGTAAAGTTGTAGGGAAATGGTGCATGATTTTCGTTGTTTGATTATCCTTACATCAATGATGTAAGAGATGTTCTAGCTAGTTGCAGCTAGACGGATAGTTAGCTGTATAGCCTTTTTCATTTTAGTATGAAGATGAATAATTTAGTAGATCGTTCTCTTTTATGTCATGTTTGCATCTGAGTAAAACCAAGAAGAGATTTCTTTGAAAAAATCCAAACCCCCACTTTTTTATGCTTGAGTTATAGTACATGAAGTAAAGATGAGAATATTCATTCTGAAACAAATTTAGGCACATCGGAAAAGTCTCATTGCAGTTGGTTTTATGGGGGGGGGGGGGTAATTTAGAAAGTAATGGAAAGGTATTTTCTTTTCTACTGTAAACCAGACAGGTGCAGTGTTAAACAATCAATTCCTTGAATTGCAGAATGATTCATCCTATTCACGCATTATTTGGTTCCTATAGAATTTAATGTTGGAAATAGACGGGAGTTCTTTGGATATAATATGTTTGGGTTAGGCTTAACTTGGTGTTGGCATATTAGATATGCATGACCTCCACGTTAATGGCATGGGGAAGTGTGGTTGGATGACTGGCGAATTATTGTGTTGGATATGTTGGATGTTGAATGAATGGGGGTGTTTGGAGTGTGATACTATGAGAGGGCGTGGTTGTATTGTGTTTTGTGTTGCCTGTTTGCATTTCATGGGTAGTCTTTCATGTCTTTCATTCATTCAGGTTCTGTTGTATTTTTCGGATTGGGTAAAAGTGTATGGATAGAAGGTTATATTTTACTTTACTCACTTTAAATGTCAGAGGTCTAAGAGACAAGGCTAAAAGAAAAAACATTTTTGAATTTTGCAAAAATAAAGGGAGTAATATTGTGTTTTTACAGGAAACCTATAGTACGGAAGAGGTTGAAGAGAAGTGGAAATTAGAGTGGAATGGGCCTATATTGTTTAGTCATGGAACGAACCATAGTAGAGGTGTTTCAGTTCTCATTTCTCCAAATTTAAATATAAAAATGGATAATGTTATTTTTGATGAAAATGGAAGATACGTCGTTATGAAGTTTGAATTTTAACAATCTAAAATAATTTTAGTTAATTGTTATTTCCCCACAAGAGATAAGGAGAAGATGCAAATTGAATTTTTAGAGGAACTAGATAAATGTATTTCAAAGCTTTACAGCTCTGAAGAAATGATGATTATTGGGGGAGATTTTAATACAATAATGAATGGAGATTTGGATTATTTAGGTCCAAGAATCTTTTATAAAAACAGATTTAACAAGAAATTTGATGGATTTTTAGATAGATTCGGTTTAGAAGATATATGGAGGAGGATGAATCCTGAAAAGAAACAATTTACATTCAGGCAAAAATGTCCTATTATGCAAAGTCGATTGGATTATTGGTTCGGGTCCTCTGCTTTTCAGCATTTAGTTAATGGTTGTGATATTTGGGACCTTTCGCAATCCTCACGGACGCTAATATTAGGGTCCCCTAACACAAAAGTTAACGCTTAATCATACACTTGATTTTTAAGATTGAATGTGCATTATAGTCAATAGAATCAAACGTAGAAAACTTTGTGTTACAGGGGGGTTACAGGCCCTACAGATCTGCTTTTCGTGTGCAAAATCCTTTTCTGCGACACTCGCACCATACATAGCATGTATATTACGACTGATGGTTTGAGATATTCGAAATGAAGACCTAAAATAGATTATGACATGGATAAGAAAGTGGTTTTTCAAACAAATCGAGTACATATTGAGTGAGGAAAAACTTACTGAATGAAGGCTTAGATATAGATCATTACAGTCCATCGAATCGATATTACATTTAATGTGGATTATTGGTGTATCACTGGCAATTGATTTCATGGGTCAGATCAACCTCTCCAGCCGAACATTTCGCGTGAGTTGATATGTGCACACCATTATGTAATACATTTGAACTCGTTTCTTTTTGTTTCTTTTGTTTCTTTTGTTTATTCCTTCTACACAAACGATATGCCTCTCGCACACGATGTAATGGGCATTATGTTTTACTTCCCCCAGAAATGGGGATTAGATTCAAATTCCGGGGGGACCACTTCCATTAATGAGTGGATACCAGGCACGACCATGGGGTTTCGAAAAATACCCTAAACAAGCTGGGAAGTAATTCTTTTCCAGATTATGAAAATGCATCTCTTAACAAGAATTTGGCTTGTGAAACCCTACAAGTATTGGATATCCCTTTTTTGTCAGCATTTTAAACATCGTTTTGACACCCTTATAACGTTACATAGGCCTATACGTAACGTACCTGCCCACTCTGTCCCCTTTTACGCGTGGTCGCTCCTGGGATCCACTAATCAATGGAAGTGGGCCCCCCGGGCGGCCTCTCGAGCTCTAGGAGGAGTCAAATGTGGCTTTGGAAAGTCGTCCTCAATGAGATATATCGCTGTTACCATAGTAGCAACCAAAATTTTGCACACGAAACGCATATTGAATGTTTCCGTCGCAGATGCGAAACGAAAAAAAAATCTCATGTCACACAATTTGCATTGCAGGACGACCATGATGACGGGCCCAAAAAGTCTCTTCCAAAATCAACTAACGTCGTAAATAAGCGTGCGCGTCCTCAAACGAAAGGTCCGGATTGTAACATCAATAACGCCAGATCATTCGGGCGTTCTGCTTCAATTAACAAGCAGTGTAGACAAGCCACACTTAGGCAATTCATATTGGAAGTTCAACAATAGTCTGTGCGCAGATCAGGAATTCGTGAATTTATTCAAAGATAAAATAGTTGAATTAAAAAAAGAATGGCTCCCGAAAATAGAAGATAAATTATTGTTGTGGGATTTTTTAAAAATGAAAATGAGGGAGATTATTAATAAGTACACAAAGAAAAAAGCAAAGCTTAGGAAACATGAAATTGAAAAATTAGAGGAAGATATAAGAAGTTTGGAAATCCACCTATCGACTCAGCCTTCGAGGAAAATACTTGATGAAATGGAGGAGAAAAAGTCTAAATTGAACAGATTGTTTGATTATAGCCGACAAGGTGTAAAAATCCGATCAAGAGCTTTATGGTTTGAGGAAGGAGAACAAAAAACACAATATTTTGAACAGTTATTAAAATCAAACAAACGGAAAAGTGTAATAAAAGAAATATATGATCAAGGTGAACAGACTATAAAAGATAGGAGTGAAATATTGAAGAAGATAAAGTCATTTTACGAAAAATTATATTCATTGAATGAAGTGATTGTAAATGAAAACTCTTTTTTCCTGAAGGATATTCCTAAATTATCCAAAGAAAGTCGAGATATTTGTGAAGGTAAAATTACTATTCAGGATTGTTTAAGTGTTTTGAAAGAGATTAAATTTAATAAAACCCCTGGAAACGACGGTTTTACTGTTGAATTTTATTACACCTTTTGGAATTTATTGGGGGGATTTTTGGTGGAAGTGTTAAATGAAGTGTATAATAGGGGATTATTAGCAACTTCACAAAGGCAGGGAGTGATTACACTATTAGAAAAGGAAGGCAAAAACCCTTTATACATTCAAAACTATAGACCAATCACGCTTTTAAATGTTGATTACAAGATCTTATCAAAGGTACTAGCAAAAAGATTGAAAAAGGTTCTGAATGAGATAATTCATATTGATCAAATAGGGTATGTTGAAAATAGGAACATTGGAGATGGTGTGAGATTAATCGATGATATTTTATTTCAGTCCTCTTTTGGAAATATTGGATATTTGATTACGGTGGACTTTGAAAAGGCTTTTGATTCTGTTTCCCATGATTTTCTTTTTCAGACTCTTAAATTATTTGGATTTGGCCAGTCTTTCTGTTCTTGGGTTCGTGTTTTATATACAGATATAACTAGTTGTATTATGAATGGAGGTTATTCCACTGGTTATTTTGATATAAACGAGGGGTAAGACAGGGGGACCCCATTTCTCCTTATCTGTTTTTGCTCTGTATAGAAACACTAGCTTTGGCAATAAGAAGAGACGCTCTAGTTGAAGGAATTCAGTTTGGATCTCATGAAATTAAGCAAATATTGTATGCCGATGATATCACTCTGTTTGTTAAAAATAGCAATTCTGTTAAACGGCTTAAATATCTTTTGGAAGAATTCGAAAAAGTGAGCGGTCTGAAGATAAACAAAGGGAAAACAATTTTTTTTTGGATGGGAAAAGATCAAGACAGACCTCAAACTCCGCTATTTGGAAATTTGGTTCAGCAAATTAAAATCTTAGGCGTTTATTTCTCTCTAAATGTAATAATAAAAGAAGATCTAAACTTCAAAGAGATACTAAGCAAAATAAAAAGACTTTTGGGATGGTGGAAACAAAGGGATCTAACCCTAATGGGTAAAATACAATTGTTGAAAAGTTATGCATTATCAAAATTAAATTACGTCTCGTCACTTTTAGTTGTTCCTAAGTGGTTGTTCGTTGAGGTGGAACGGATCACTTTTGAGTTTTTATGGTCAGGTAAAGACCGTATAAAGAGAAACATTATGTATCAGGATTACTCACACGGTGGGTTAAGAATGATGAATTTTAAGTTGTTCATAAAGGCCCAACGTCTAATGTGGCTGAAACGTCTATTATACGGGGAACGCAATGCTGGGTGGAAATTGTATTTTGATTTCTGTTTTAGATCACTCGGTGGGAGACTGTTATTTCTATGCGATTTTGATATTTGCAAATTAACACAGACAATGCCACAATTTTATTCTGAAATGCTGAAGGCTTGGCAAGATATGAGAAAATATAGATATACAAAAGAGGAAGTAAACCCGATTATATTTAATAATAAGAATGTATGTGTAAGAGGTAAAATGATTTTTGATATTGATCTTTATAATAAGGGAATATACACTGTAGATCATATTTTTGATAACGGGGTTGTGAGACCTGTGGCTTATTTTCAAAATCTTGGGGTAACCGCAGATGAACTGCTCCACATTATTGATATAGTACATGCTATTCCAATTACTTGGAAAAATGCCTATAGCTCTATTAAATTTATAAAGATTGACGATGAGAACTTCAATGTTAATTTGAATATCAGTAAGCTGGAAACTACTTTTGAGGTGATTAAATCAAAAATGATTTATAGTTGTTTTGTTGAAAATTTACGGGAAACTTATAATTTAACATTGAAAGATAAAAACATTAATTTGAATTTTACAGATGTTGAAATGTGTAATAGGCTTGCCCAAACCAGGAGCATAACTTTGATTAGGAAACAAAGAGAATTCCAGTTCTTACTTTTACACGGGGCGATTTATACCAAAGAACAGTTATTGAGATTTGGGTATGTTAAAGACAGTTTATGCTCTTTTTGTGGCAGAGAAACTGAATCATACATTCATATTTTTCTAAATTGTTCCAAGGTAAAACCTTTATGGGAATTTTTCATTAAATATTTCTGTATGTCTGAATTAAGAGATTTAGAATGGAGAGATATACATTTGGGATTATCTGGAAGTACGAATAGAAATAATTGTGTAAACTGTATAATCTTTTTCATCAAATATGCCATTTTCCAATCCAGAACTAATGGTCAGGTTCCTTCCTGCCATAAAATACAAAAATATATTGCGGAACGTAGGGAGGAAGAAAAATGCTTAGCTATAAAATCGGGCAAATTGAGTTTGCATGTAAAGAAATGGGAAGAACTGAAGGTGAATGAGGCAGTGAATGCAAACAGGTGTGAAGCGTCTGCTGGTGCTGTGAGTATGTAATGGTATGTCCGCGTGTGAATGCGAGTGTGCAATGGTATATGTCCGCGTGTGAATGTGAGTGCTTGCTGCCAGGGATGGGGGGGGGGGGGGGGGGTTCCTATCTCCATGGTTAGCAAAATATATGTTTGAGTAGATCCAAAAAGAAAGAATATTTTGTTTGGGGTGTGGAAAAGGTTTTGTTTGTTTTATTTTGTTGATGTTGTGTTTTGTTTTGTTTTCGTGTGTGCTTTATATACAAAATCTTTATTCAGATTATTGTATACTTTCTAAGAATAAACATAGAGACTTTTTTTTTTCTGTATTGTCTTACAAAAGTTGGAGGAATGAATATACATGTATAAGTACTTTTTTTTTATTATGGGATAACCTCTTCACTTAAAAAAGTCTGTACTTTTGATTTTTCATCATACAATACGGTATTATTATACAGTAAATGCATGTGAAATTACGAGGTTTTTGTTATTGGTATTATGGGTTATGATAATATTTGTTCGAAAAATTTATATCAAGATGTATATTATTTCATATGTTATATTGCTGTATAAGTGTACTTCACTTTAATTTGCATACATGTATTTGATTTATTACCCTTGTACATGAAAAATGTAATAGTATCTGAATAAAGGCTAAAAAAGCAAGAGAAAAAAAAAAGTGTAGGGGGAGGTGGGGAAGGTCTATGATTGTGTCACATGCATGGGTAGGTCCTTCAGGTCTTAATGGTTAAGCCTAAACTAGCGCGAGAATATTAAAAAGATAAGAAAATGCAATTTGAATATGATGAAATAATGATAATAATAATGATAATGATGATGATAATAATAATAATAATTGGTAATAATAATGATGATAATATAGTGTAGTAATATTGCGCACATATCGACCTTGTTTAGTTGAATTGAATTATAATTTTTTTTAATGAAATGTAAAAACAATTGAGTAAACTTGAACAGAAAAACTGGATTGATTGAAATGAATTGGAATGAAAGGGAAAATTTGAATGAACTTAAATGGAAAATCAATTTGCTTATCATTAGGTTGAATTGAATTATATAGAATAAAAAAATGAAATGAAAAACAATTGAGAAAAATTGAATGAAGGTGGAAAAATGAAATAGATTGAAATGAAATGAAAAGGAATGCAATGGAATAGAACTGAATGAAGTTGAATGAAATACAATAAAACAAAGTTGATTTATATGATTTCAATGGAAAGGAAATTAATTTAAATGGAATCAAAACATATATGGAATAAGATAGGATTCAATTATGTTATAAAATAGAATCAAACGAAGTGAAATTGAAAGGGATGAATGCAATGGCATAAGCTGGAATCGAATGAATTTTGATAAAAATAAAATGAAATGAAGATCGTACCACATGAAATCTCATCCTACAGGCCATCGATTGCATTTCATCACACTTATTTAAATTAAGATATTAATGGAATGACGTCAAAGTCAACATATGTTTTCCTTACCATCGTGACAAAAGCTATGGCAGTCCCGACCAATCGTAGGACTCTGTTAAATCGAAGTTGAAGGTACTGGAACATTTGATATTAAAAAGGGAAAAAAGGAAAACGTATCAAAATTAGTGTCTTTCCCGTACTTTCGTATTCGACGCCATATTTTTGCTCAATATGTGTATTAAACAGTTACATCATCATGAAGGTCTATAAGGCACAGACAGTGCGTTTGATTGAATTCATTCAGACTAGACGTGAAATAATTAGACATGATTATTTATGTCTGAGACCGACCTTTAACGCCACCGTTCTTCCTTCTATCTCTTATTCCCCCCCCCCTTCTCCCTCTCTCTTTGATACTTAAAAATAAAATCTGGCGCCCATTCTTATAGCCATCGGGGGCGCTACCTCTGGAAGGAGCTATAAAGTTGGGAGATTTTTTTTTGCTTTAATGTCTTTCTTACCTCCTCTTGCAAAGTTTGTAGGCCCCCTATACATTTGTGAGTGTGGATGTGATGTTTGAGGTGGGTTGCGTTTTAGCGTTTGAGCATCTGTAGTGTGTGTATGCGTGAGACGGTGTGAGTGTGCGTGCGTGACCGTACAAACGTGGGGTTCGCAGAATGCATATTTTCTTTACTCGGCGATCGGGAATGAAGTTATGACCATCCTTTTTGATGGAGTCATAACCTTTCAATCATCACGATTTTCAGCAAATGGCGTAGGCCTAATGACATTTTTAAGAATCTGAAACGTTTTGAGGAAGAGAATGGAGTGAATAAAAAATAGAACTGTTAAGTAAAAAATTATTTTTTATAATGATTTTTAATATAGTATCCAGATATTTCTTTATAATTTTTTCTCAGTCACGGATCTTTTTAAACGATTTTTTCTGGGGGTAGATTTAGGGCTAACATTTTATCATGAACATACCTCATTAGCACTGGTAACTTTCAGTCTTACAAACACGGGCATGGTAAGACTTGTGATGCAGCCTGCCACGATGAAAGCACCAGCAAACAACCAGTATCTGGCGCCATAAGCATATACCTCGGCAGGGACCCCTAGAATCGTGATAGCTGAAACGAAGCCTGCCACCAAGGAGAAAGCCACTGGTATCGGATTGGCGTTACGACCAGCTAGGAGGTATTCCGTCGCAGTCTTCTGCTTGCCGCCAGAGCAGGCATAGTAGATCCCAATTAGAGCTGAGATCAGGAGCATCCCAGCCAGGACTACATAATCCCATACTCCAAACCTGATATCCTCCATCGTGTCCATTTTAAGAAATTGAACTTTATAATTCTAATTCACTGGCAGTCTCTGAAGAACCAAAATGTATTGCACGTTTGGAATTTAAGTGCGTCTCCTTTATAACAAAACTTTGAAAACATGTTTGCCTGGAACTTTTTGTTTGTTTTTTCATTATAAAGTAAATACCTTCGCAATAGCTCGAAAATATACATAGCCTTTGTGATGATCCCTGGTGCATCACATGTTAAATGTCTTGTGTCAGGGGTCCCAATGTTTCTTTAATAGGTTGTGATGGGGGTGGGGCTAGACCCATCATTTTTCTTCCCCAAATCGTCATTCTAAAAAGCGTATTAAGGGAGCGTTGATTTGTATAATAAAAAATCCTCACATGAAATCTGAGTTAATATTAACATAAATTCTAGCGCAGTTAATATGACGACACATTGTTAACTTCGGGGGGGGGGGGGGGGGTTGAGGGATCACCATGCCGAAATATGCTTTCACTCTTTCGGTATGTTCGGCGTCTTCTAGTTTTCATCAAAATATGGGTTTTCCACTTCAAAGGCCGTTTTCGTTTTTCGAGGGTATGCTAATTACAAACTCTGTCTTCGACGAAGTAGGATTTAAACACCACTCAATTACATTGGCTGGTATGAATACGACGGGTTGTACACCATTCAGGGTACTTATCGATGAAAGGGTGCAAGTTTTACTTCCCCATTTATCTAGGGTATGTGGGCGCGTATAGCACAATATGAGTGACCACCCCACCCCGCCCCTCTGGAACTTCTACTCCACTTAACTGTCTGTGTCTGGTACATTCTTTTTTAAAGCATGCTTCCCGCGGTTGAAGCATACTCCCTCCAACTGCTATTTAAATGCAAAGATTATGTTTGATGCTGTCAAAAATATAGTTTGATATATCAGTAGAAAATTTTAATACCTTTTTTTTTTTCAGTTGATAGTCTGCACATCACAAAAGAAAAATCAACACTAAAACAACAGCTTGTCAAAAATACTGTTCAAAAAGAATACTGACAACTACTTTATCTTCATATTACATCAAATTATACATGAATACAAAAATCTGCAAATTAATAACCGTACGTTTCCCGCGGTTGATGATTGCATTATCCCACTCACCGCTTTTAAGATACAAAGATTGACAATGTGCTTAGTACTACATCACTAGAAAATTTTGAAATATTTATTCCTTATTTCAGTTGATAGATTGCACGCCACACAAGAATTGTGTCAATAATACAGTTCTAAAAGAATACTGAAAACCAGTATCTTCATAATAAATCAAATTATACATGAATAAAATTATCTGCAAATAAATAGTGTAATTTTACTTTAATGTCTGAATGAGCAGCCACGATGTTGACGACAATGACTCGATTTCCAGTCGACTCAATTAAGAAATTGAAATCTCGATTCTTAGTGCAAATTTAGCTCAAGCGACTTAATGAAAATCAATATTATATATTTCATTAGAAATTAAAACATTATCGTTGACACCAGCTTGTCATGTATGGTTCAACGGATGTTAGTCAACACCAGTTCTCAACACCTGGACATGATCTACCGGAAATGATCAAATTTTCCGAGGTCTTTCTCAACACCAACCTTAGCAATGTTTACGGTATAGTGTTACCACAACACCAACACCTAATCATGGCCATGTGGCAACAGGAGCGGGATGCTGAAGCATCCCCAAATTTGTTCATGAGTTGCGTCTCGTTTAGGGGGTAGTCTGCAAGCACAGACGCATATTTGACACTTTAACAAATTATGCCATGTCTAGAGTGAAGACTAGATGCCAAACTCCCGGTCCTTAGTAGAGCATTGGCCTATCCACGGGTAGAGTCAACAACAGTACATGGTGAATCTAGTCTCACTACTTCAGAAACTACCATTCTGCACTATGCGAATTGCAAAAACCCAGGGTCAGTGCCTGCAGAATATTTAGTGCGGGGCGTCGTAGTCTAGTGGTTATGACTCTCGTCTTTCGATCTGAGGGACGTGGGTTCGATTCCAAGCCATGGCGTGTTTTCCTTCAGCTAGAAATTTACCAACATGCTGCACTGAACCCAGGTGATGTGAGTGGGTACCTGGCAGGAATTTATTCCTTGGAACGCAGTGCGTGAAACGGCTGATCTGCTTAAAGCAAAAGAGGGTAATTAAGCTGCATTACTGTAGAGCGCTTAAAGACTTCTGAAAAAGTTAGTGTTCAGCACTGTACAGGCAAGTATAATTATTACTTTTATGATCAAAAGCACTTTAATTGTGTAGTGAAATCTTTGGAAATTGTTTTTCGCGTGACATTTTTTCTTGACCATAAACACCTTTATTCGAGAGTTCGGGAGTGGAAATCTTTTTTTTAAATGTATATATAAAATATTTCTCAGGCCACTGCACCTAACTCTCTAGTGGGGAGATTGACCTAGCTTTGTTACTTGTACATTAGGCCTATAGTGTTTTCTTTTGAACATCCATTAACACACTTAACATGAAAACAATCAACATCTTCTCCCAAGTTGGATCAATAAAAACAAGTTGAGAGATATCAGTTCTCTGGACGATAGTACTGTCCACATGGGCTTGGTTGTAGGTAAGCGATCCCTCGTTGATTTTCTCTGCACCAATACACTCAGTACTCCGTAACACATCCTTATCAGGTGTGGTGTCGCCGTCATTGTCTGTTGGTGGATTGGTCAGGTCTGCAGGATGCACCCCTTCAGCGGGTTCGTTGGCTGTCTCCAAGTCCTTTGTACTACCTCGTAGGTCCATGGTACTGCATTCTGGTGATACGTTAAGTACTTGGACATCAGAACCGGATCGACCTTGTGTTAAAGCTGTTTGGAATTAAAGATTTTAGTAGTCTGTATCAGTTAAACAAAGAGAGTTCTATGCTTGTACCGTATTTGGAACCTTTAGAGGTTCCCTGAAAGGTTCTAAATTACTTCAACCGCCACTTTGGATATGTTGTTCTTTAAAAAAAATCATTTAAGTTTCTTGAGCATATACAGAACCCTTTCGGGAATCCTTTTTCTCGAGGGTTCCAAATACGGGACAGATGGGTTCCGATTCAACTTTTTTTTATAAGATTGATTTATTATATTAATCTATAAACTTTCGCTTTCACCCTGATGTCAATAGGATTAATTTGCGCCAAATGAAAGCATGGGTGCGATGAACGAATCCTGGTGCAAAGGATAACATCATTCTTGCAGTAACCTAACCGTCATTACAAACGTATTTTCAAATAAATTAACTTGAGAGTTGATACTAAAGAGTGTTTGTGAAATATTTGTAATGCTAATTATTTGGAACAAGTTTTCCAAAGGAGTTGATTTGCAACTCTCGTAGGAAAACGTCATTGATATCAGAATAAGATTAATTGCAGTCTTGCCTTATTAATTGGCTATACAATCGTAAACCGATACTGCATAAATAATGAATAAAATATTTGGGATATATATATAAATATATACACACACACCCTCACACCCATACATGTATCTTTAAAGGCCTATATTATGTGTACTCATTCTACAGAACTCTAATTATTTAACCATATATGGCTCCATAACATGAATTATTCTGAGAAAGCTCATGTGCTTAAAGGGATGGTCCAGGCTGAAAGTATTTATAGCTTAATAAATAGAGTAGAATTCACTGAACAAAATGCCGAAAATTTCATCAAAATCGGATAACAAATAACAAAGTTATTGTATTTTAAAGTTTAGCAATATTTTTTTAAAACGGTCGTCATGAATATTCATTAGGTGGGCTGATGATGTCACATCCACACTTGTTTTTTTGTATTTTATTATATTAAAGTAGGTTTATTCAAATTTTTTCCTCCAAGAACTAGAAAAATTGGATTGACATTTGACATATGATTTAGTGCATTAGATATTCATTGCTGTAACTTATTTAATTATAAGGGAGACATATTATTCACACAAGTATGAAATAATGAAAAAGATATGAGTTTATGTAATAACATAAAAAAACGGAAAGTGGAGATGTGACATCATCAGCCCACCTAATGAATATTCATGACGACTGTTTTCACACAAAAAAATTATATTGCTAAATTTTAAACTTCAATAACTTTATTATTTGTTATCTGACTTTGATGAAATTTTCGGCATTTTGCTTAGTGAATTCTACTCTATGTATTAAGATATAAATATTTTCAGCCCGGACCATCCCTTTAAAAATAAATCAGTGTCATTTCGTATAAAAGCCAACACATGATGATTTATTCATTAATTTCAATGATTACCTAATTCACTGAGATACCGATCTGTAAGTTCGATCAAGTTTGCCGCCAGCATTGCCTTCCTCAACACGACTCTTTCATCGGTCCTTGAAACGCCTTTCCTCCAATGTTTCAGCATATTTCGAGTTCCATCACTAGTAACATTGTTGAACCTCACGTTGTTCTTAAGAGCTCTTTGTATGTCACCTTGTTGGATTCTTAGATGACGTCCAAGGCTTTCGATCTGACGTTCATCAATGAGGTCGTCAGCTATCCGTGTTAAGATGCATGCAAATTCGTCATCTTGGACTTCATCCCTAAGAGGCATTTGAAACAAAACCCATAATCAAACGTATCACGATTCGTCCGAATTCAATTGATCAAGTCACGGCACAGTTGACATGCAACAGATTTTTAAATGTCATGGCTCCATTAATACCTCAGTCACATTTCCTCTACGGCGGCCGTACGGTGAGTCGAAAATAACCATTCTAACATTGTTCGTACATATAGGTGGTTTGAATAATAATGAATAAAACGGATGTTTTCGACTCGCCCTATCTCCGCCGTAGAGCAAATGTGACTGAGGTATGACTGACGTATTAAGCCCAGGGGACTTGAACACGTAGCCGCATGCAGCGCCTGTTGGACATGTATAAAAGAACATCTTCGTAATTCCCCCCAAAGTAGATGAATAAATGAAATACGAATGAATAAATAAACAAATTAACCTGTAATTATTAAATAAGTAATCAAAATTAAAGAATAAGGAAGTAAGATCGGAATTTTAGCTTATCGCATGTTTTTTTAATTTGTTTTTTTTACATTAATTGTCTCACCGGAAGTGCAATACATCGGTCCGTCCATCTTCAAAACCTGATGAACCCTCTGTCAAGAATAAGAAAAACATTTTAAAAGATTATTTGGTACGCCTGCAATATATGATTGGATAAAACGAAATATGAAATTATACAACTCCCAAGAATGTTCTGTAATCTGATTGGTCCAAATCGAACCACATGATATTCAGCGAATTGTACTGTTGCATTCAAAATGCACTATCCTGCACCCTGACGTCAGAGTGCAGGATAGTGCGAGTTCTGGAACTTTCTAGAATTATCTAGAATTTAGATCAAATACCGGACTCGGTCCTGCGGACCTCGGTGCGGTATATCCATTGGCTCTTCTCGCACATCGTTCATTATTTGGCCCTGCATGCACGCGCTTACGTGCATTATTGGTATATTATATATCACACATGTAAGTTTAAGAATAACTGCGAACGTCTATGAACAATCACACTATGAACAATTTTGTTTAAACATATAAATCCTGATCGACTGTGCTTAGTGAATAGTGGACTAAGGATTCAGATTTGCTTTTAAATCGATTACGATTTCAAATAAATCATAACAATTGAACTCATAAACTCATAGCTCTATTGGCTATATCACAGCTTATCGCTGATTTCAAGTCTCTGGTTAATGATTTGACAACTGACATGACTGAAGATATTCTGATTTACATCAAATGACAGTGAAACACATCAAGGCATAATTCGTCTTACCATACCAGGAGCTGCTCCAGGATTTTTAAAAGAAAGGTGAGGCATTTTCGTTTAGAAACATTTTAACAAGCCCCCCCCCCCCAAAAAAAAAAAAAAAAGAGGGGGAAAACATGGAAAAGGGTCTTTAGTCCAAATTGATGGTGATTTATGTCAGGACAGATGAGACAAGCAAAAAAGGCGGCAAGGGTCTGATGAAGGCCTACCCAAACCGGGATCCGCCACTGTATCATACTTACCCTCTGGAAAGTGATCTTCGGCAAGCTTCGTCAACTTGGCAGCCACAAGTGCCCTCTTCATTTCTATCCGTTCATCTTCCGGAGATACGCCTCTCCTCCATTGCTTCAGCATGCCATAGGTTCCGTCACTGGTAATCTGGTGAAACCTCATATTGGTTTTGATCGCCCTCTCAATGTCTCCTTGGATGATACCAAGCTGGCCACCAAGACTGTCAATGCTGGCATCGTCGTAAAGATAGTCGGCGATTTGCTTTAAGATTTGTGCGAAGTCATCATTTGGGGGCTCTTCTCTGAGACTGATTTAAAAATATGATAACTAAAAACAACAACAACAATAAAAAATTGACTTATCGAGGAGAGGCACGATACTTGTACAATATGGAGGATGGAAGTGTGCCCTTCAATTTTTCGAAGTTGTACAGGCGCCTTTGTTAGAGGGTCGCCCCCCCCCCCTCCATGGAAAAAAAAAATCTTTAAAATCGCCGTCTGTGGACATGTATCATGAAATGTGTATACAGTTGGTGCTATAGAGCTCACCTTGTTTGGGAAGTGGCATCCCCGTACATTCCTCCCATTGCATTAGACATGTTCGAATACATTGACGGCTCTGTAGGCATAATATAAAGTGAGAAGGGGTGAATTTATTGGCATGACACCTGTTGTTAACTTTTCATGAATCACTTCCAGAATGAGCAAGCATATCTAAAAATGATTGATAGATAATCATGAAGGTGGTCGAATTTCGCTAATTTGTCAGCAAGAACAATCGACAAGAGCTCTGGAAGTCTTTCGTGATATAATCCAAATTATAACGAGTGTAAAGGAGTGTCGAAGAGTTAATAAGGAATTTAAAATAACCGCCATTTATTGAAAATGATACATATTTTCTCACCATGAAGATTATCTTTCCTTGGAGACACCCATGTGATGAAGTTCTGCATCCATCGCCGTTGAGTCTTCTTTTCCCAATGCCGTATTTCACTTTCTCTTTGGATCTTGTTTCGAAGCTTCTTTGCCTCACGTTCAAGTTGCTCCATGCGCCATGTTCGCTGCTGTCGTGTATCACGTTCCATTTTCCAGTTTGATTCCAATGAAGATATTTCCTCTTCAAATCGAGTCCTTTCTTCCTCCCACGTTCTATGGGATCTTTCTGTTTTCTTCTTGAAGGACACCACTTCGCGCTCTTTCTCTGCCACAGTCCTAATCAGAGCTTGTTCCCGAGACTCCAGTTTCTTAAGCTCTTCTTCCAAATATCGTCTTTCCTCTTCAAGTTTCAAGTTGATTTGCATCAAAGACGTTTCCCTTTCCTTCATGTCCGCTGCCAATACACGCTTGTCTTTTTCCATTTTCTCTGTATCGTGCTTATGTTCTTCTGTTAATTGTTTCATTTTTTGAGCAAGAGTTTTTACTTTGCACTCTTTCTCCTGAATTTTTCCTTGCAATGACTTCTCACGTCGCTGCGAAGACTCTAGCTCTCGCTCCATCTTCTTCGTATCCTGCGTATGCTTTTCTGTTAATTGATCAATTTTTTGTGTAAGAGTTTTTACTTTGCGCTCTTTCTCCAGAAGTTTTCTTTGCAATGACTTTTCATGTTGCTGCAAAGACTCTAACTCTTGCTCTTTCTCCGCGTTCACAGAGGGTTGTTCTTTTTCAATTTCATCTATTCTAGCCTTGAGTTGTTCGATATTCTGTAAAAGAGTGGTCTCGTTCCGTTTTTGTTCTTCTATCTTCCTTTTGAAAGAGGCCAATTTATTCATCAATGAGTCCTTCTCGGCATCAGCCTTTTTGCTTAACTCACTCTTTTCTGTTTTCATTTTATCTATCTCATCTTTCAAAGTCTTCCCATTCTGCTCAGTACCCTTCAGTTTTGTTTTAAGGTTTAGCAACTGTTGGTCCTTTCGCCTCATCTCCTTTTCCATCACAATCCTCTCCTGCCTGCATGTCTCTATATCATTTTTGGCCCGTTTCTTATTTTCGCTCAACGATACTCCCATTTCCTTTGACTTCCCCCTCTCCTTGGAAATCTCCTTCTTTAGTCTCGCGATCTCATTTTTCATGGTATCCTGAGTAGCTTGGGATTGTTCTAACTTACTCTCTAGCTGTTTAGTGTTGTTTCTAAGGGATTCATTCTCCTGTTTTCTCTGTTCAATTTCTCTTATGAGACTGAGAGCATTGTGTTGAATCACCCTTTCCCCTTCTTGGATGCATGCGAATAGAAGCTCAAGCCATGGCAGCCGGTCCCCATCGGTGAAGTGAGCATTAGATACGGGTACTTTGTAGATGTCGTGAATTCCATGTTTCTTTAATTCAATTGTTGCTTCATTAACATTACCCCCGACGTCCGCGTAAATACCAACGAGGGGAACATCATCTGTACATAATGAATACGAAAAGTTTCATAACAGCTAGAAATATATATATATATATATATATAAATGTGTAAAGTTATACATGTACAATAGCTTTGGCAACTCTTTTGCCTTAACCACTATATGTATCAAACTGTATCAAAGCAATAGCTTTGATCCAGCTGAAGCATGGCGGCTTGTCATTGTTCGAAACCCACCTTCACCCGACAATGGAAATTATAATTGGTATAGTGTCGAAAATCTGTCTATCTGACGGTCAAGCGGATCGGGGTCGCCCTAGCCACTAATCCGTCTCTGTGGTCTAGTGGTTAAGGCACCGGCGTTCAAAGCTGGGGGCCCGGGTTCGATTCCCGACAGAGACATTTTTTCGGCATCACCAATTTTTCCAAAGGGTAGATAGCTCTGGGGAACCTTGATTTAAGCTACGCCTACCACTGTTCTCTTCATCCATTTCTTTACTATACAGTGCGTCCCACAAAAAACGAAACCGAGATTTATCGATGATTTATCATAACTTAATCACGAATACAATAGACAAATGACCTACCATTGTAAAGCTTAGAATCTCCTCTTTCATCTGAAATTACTTAGATTATTTCTCATTCACGCATGAGTGAGCAAAAACAATTTGAAGAGGGGATACCAAAAAGTCATTTAGCGGGCTGTATCTGGGTTTCAAAAAGAAAACCACATTATTAAAAAGTTCAATATCTGCTCTTTAATTTGATACCTCAATTACAGAAAATTGTCAAAAAATAACAAAGTTATGGTTATTTGAAATAAGGCTTGAATTTCAATAATTTCATAAAATTAAGAGGTTCTACAGGTTAGCGTTCAAACTCACTTGACACTCCGTTTTGTTGACGATCAGCCATGCATTAAGTCTTTTGTTAACCATGCGATAGCTTCTGTGGGAAACCGGTGAAAACACGTTTATTTAATGAAATTATGGAAATACAAGCATTGTTTCGAGGGAACATAACTTTTTTACTTCTTGACCATTTTTTGTGATTAAGGTATCAAATAAAAGAGCAGATATTGAACATTTTAGGCATGTGATTTTCTTTTTGAAATTCAGATACCCCCCGCCAAATGAGTTTTTGGTATCCTTTCTTCAAATTGTTTTTGCTCACTCATGCGTGAATGGGGAATAATCTAAGTAATATCAGATGAAAGAGGAGATTCTAAGCTTTACATTGGTAGGTCATTTGTCTATTGTATTTGTAATTAAGTTATGATAAATCATTGCTTAATCTCGGTTTCGTTTTTTCTGGGACGCACTGTATATATATATATATATACATGTATATATATATATTTGTGTGTGTGTGAGAAATGATACATGATCAGCACCTTTGGCAACTCTTTTATTTAAATATTTTGTGAAAGAAATGGATGAAGCGAACAATGTATATATATTATAATATATATATGCGTCTGCTCTTTATTCAAAATATAGTATTTATAGAGCAGCTGAATTGGTATTGTATCTGTTCGAATAAACATTAGACACATCTGTTCGAATTACATGAATTAAGTGGAATGTAAGCGTGATAAGTATTAACAGGGGTGTTAAGATAGAGAGGGGTTTGGTGTGGGTGTGTTTTTAAGAGATATAGACTCAGACATAATATAGGGAGAGAGAAACGATAATGTAGAGAGCTAGACGCAGACGGACTCGCAAACGTTATTAGTTTGCATTACCCGTGATTTCCAGCAGACAATAACAAATGAAAAACATTCCACCTCAAAGATCTTGACACAATGTGTTGGAAGTCGACCTTTTGGGGAAGTGTTTAAGAACTCTCAGGAGCAATGCACACATTTTTTAGTGGCTTACAGCACGTAACTGCAGAAGTACGTATATGGTTTAACATGTACCCCCACCGAAGGCTTAAGATATAATAATATGGATATTTTAAGAGATCAAATTTGATGTTTTTCAATTCATTTGAACAACATTTTTTGTTTTGTTTTGAATAATGTTTGTATTCTGATTTCATGAACAAATAGTTACATAACATTTCAATTTAACATTTCAAATCACATATAATACTTTACATTTCATATTTTCACTTTTTTCACTAACTTAATATAATCATGAATCATATATATCTTAAAAGAAAACAATGAAATCAGTTATTATTTAAATGCTTAAACACCAATCTTCCCCTTCCCCCCTCCCTCCCCCGCCCCAACACACACACACACAACACACCACTGTTCCAGAAGATCTGCTCACACTCATCATAAATAAATCATGTTTATAAGTACAAAACAATTCGATGAACAATTTTTAATATAACAAAATCACGGGAGAAGCATTACATATATTGAAAGTAAATAAAGACTTACAAACTTAACCTTGTCATAATTTTACCGTTTCCCATTTTTGCAAGTGCCGCCCTAATTTCCCCATTTTAAGAGCTATTTCTTTTCTTGATCCTTATATTCTAAAATACGTTTATGTATATCGTCAATGGTTGGTAATACCCCCTCCTTTCTAAATATAAATAATATGTATTTTACCATAAAGATAATAGTATTACAACTTTTTATTCTATTTGTATTGCCTGACAGACCAACAAATATATCCCGCCAATTCAAGTCCTTTATTTCATCTAATTAAAATCGCTGTATCAAAGTTTCCCATATCCGTTTAACCTTTAAGCAAGACAAAAATATATGTGAATATGTTTCCGTTTCCCGTTTACAGTACGAACAGAGATTATCTTCAACAAATCCAAATCTAAACAAATTAACTTAAGTGCAAATTGCCCCATGCAGTAGCTTAAATTGAAATTTTCTCTGTCTCCCAATCAATAATGTTATTCTTGGTCTAAAAAAACATTCACCAATTTCTTTCTCTGTATAATTATAATTATTTTGTCCATCTCTTATTTGTAAATCATATGACTTTTGCAATTCTTTAATAAAATAATCATATATTTTTCTTGATGGTACCTTCTTAAAGCCAATTTTTCTCCCCAACAAAAGCAAGTTTATATTATAGTTAATTAAGTCTATCTCACAAAATTGTATCGAACCTAAATCATTTCTCCAATCACTTGGAATTGCATGATACATTTCACCTATTGTAAACAAATGATCACTTCCCATACCAAGGTTCAAAAAGTATGCGACTGGTTTAACATGTCCATTGTCAATGATATGTTCCACCTTAATTTAACATCGTTCTAATAAATCTTTATCAAATATCATCTTATTTTCTATATAAATATTCTTATTATTGAAAATGATTGGATTTTTAGAACCATTAAAATGTCTTAATTATCGATCTCTTGCCAAGCATCTGGCATTTCCAAATAATACGATGGAATCTTCAACTTACTTTTTATCTTTTTCATTTCACAATCACATAGAAAAATTAACCTTCCTCCAACTGAACTTAGGGAATAATAAAAAATAACTTCCACCCCAGATTTCTTTCTCGATACAAAAGTCTTTTTACCCACATTATACGCTGGGTTCTAACAAATATTCCAAAATTTATCATTTTAACCCCACCACAATTATAATTCTGATACATAATCTTTCTTTTAATACGATTTTTCCCTCCCCATATAAAATCAAATGATATGCTTCGGTAACAAGAAGAGAACTCACCCGTAATTTTCTTTATTGTATCTATCCAACCGGAGTAAGATGAAACATTTCTAGGGCTGTAATAAACGCATGGTAGTGAAAAGTGTAAGAAACATGAGGACTACGATTTCGTTATAATACGAGAACAATATGCCGGAATCATGATGGTCCATGATATGACGTAATCATTTTATTTTTTATTTATTTATTTATTTATTTAAAAACAGGGAAGCCCATTCAACAATGTGTTGGTCTCCCATGGGGCCCTGTGACAGTGTACATAGCATAACATAACAGTTATAACAATTAATTTACATAGCAACATCATAACATAAGAGAGGCATAAATAAATCAGTAAATACATGTGAAGGAAATAAGGAAACATACAATTGACAATCATGACTCTTATCACATTACCCCCTCTTGTCTTTCCTACACAACGTACCATCACCCATATGTATGTATATATAAATATATATATATCTTAAAAGTTTCACGTATTGGCTTCAGTAATGTAACAAAATAATATTGCTGATGATAATGCTTTGATTGCCAAAAAAGTTTTTATTATTCACTTGAATTTTCGACGGTCCTCCTTCTTCTTCAGGAGTTTACAATATATATATATATATTCCATTTTTTGTCTAATGCAAAAATAAAAACAAAATTCGATAGAAGATATTACTCACTGAACAAACAGAGCGATGCGTCCGACCTTCCTCGCAAGGTATTCAACATCTTTTGTGAATGTACCTACATTGTATTAATAATAACAGGAATGCAAACGCTCAATTATAGAAGCAGATTAAGAAAAAAAGAAAAGTGGATGAAACAGGGGGAGGTGAATAATTGGAAAATAGAATAAAAACACTTTCAGATTATTTATAAAAAAAAGAAAAAAAAATCGCTCACGCTTCATTCTCACATAGTCTTGATTGGGACAAGATACCCATCCTTTTCATGATTACAACAAGTGAATAGTGAGTCCGGTTTTAGGTCTAAACCTAAAGAAAAAAATTCCATTGAAATGAAAAATATTTTTTCAATGCTTCTTTGTTGTTTAGTTATTAATGGTTAAGAGTCACCTTGAAATTGACTTTCAAACCTTCTTAAGAATATTGTCGGGAAATGGAATTTTGTGAAGGCGAAATTTATAAGGATTTAATTTGTGCGGTGAGATCTGCGTATCTGAACCAGGTGTTTCGAATATTTACGCTATGTTACGTAATCGTACTAGGCCGAATTTACTTTTTTTTGAAGCGCATTGATATATGCATCTTTAATTAGGTCGTACTCGTACCGTTTCACGTGTGATAGCCCTTTGGGTGTGGTTTGATTAGGAGAAGGCATTTGAAGATCTACGTGCACGGACGTGTTTGTAGGCAGAGCACGAGAAGTTTTAAACGTGTGTTGGAGATTTCTTCGGTATGTAAACTTTTATATAGCATTTTAAGTCTATAAGAAGTCACTTTAATGCTGAGAATAATTCTAAGAGTATTTGTAACTATTTTAACTGGATTTAAGAGATTATTTTGAGTACTTTCCATGTCTTGACTTTGATGCGTCTGAAGGATAAGAATTTCGATTTCTGTAACAAATTGTGGGAAATGATGCAAATGCTCTGTGGTTATCTCAAAATAGAGATTTATCGGGTTTTCAGTATTTGTTGTTAATGATTTAATATGTTAAAAGATAACAGGTTCAGATACTTGCTTGTTATAGGAGTGATTTAATTGTTTTTGGTTCAGCATTTACGAACGTAGATGGCGCCATTTTATCCGACTTCTCAAGATGGCCGCGCCCATGAATCGAAGATATAAAATGTATGTATAAGATCATGAAGTGATTACACTGTAACATTGCAGTGCAATGTTACAGTGATTGCACTGATATCAAATTATAAGATGATTATTCCGTAAATAATATGATAATTCATATACTTCTGAGAGTATTTCGAGTGTAGAATTGTTGGTGATGAATAAAGTAACTTCTTATTTATAGCTGGGAGAATTGGGACTTCAGCTGGTCCAATAGGCAGTGGGTCTACCTGTGGCAGTGGCTGGTAGTGAGCTACTGTGGGGCTTGCAGTGGCTGTGGAGTTTGCAGTCCAGGGGTTGCAGTCTGTGGGTTGCAGTCTGTTGTACTGGTAGTGGCAGCCTGTAGTTTGAAGCAGTTGATTGACCTTTTTCTGACCTTGGGTAGGCATCTTAGAGTTTTGTTTCTTATATCATCAGATGTGTATCATGTATTAATGTCTGATATTAGGATGATTGCATTAATGATTTTATAATGTCTTATAATATTGTCAAACGGTATTACAGAGGATTTGTTTTGACAGTTTAATTAATCTTATACGAAATAGATTGAACAGATGCAAGAGTTGAGTGAATAAGCTGGTATTGGTATTATACTAGATATTGTTCGAGGTGCTTTGTACTAAAACAAAGAGGGATTTTATAGGCTTATGGTGAATTTATAGTAGGCAAGAAAATAACTTGTTGTAAAACCATAATTATTTTGAATTCTTACAAGGGAAATAGTTTCGACTGAATTTAACTTGGTAAAATTCAAGATTGTTTGCAGCGAGGCGTTAAACTTTAATGACAAGAAGTCTGTTTCATTTTTGTAAGCATTACAGAACTATCAAGTGATGAGATGGGAACTGTTTACATGTGAACTTTGTCATTTATTATTTGAATCTGTAATATGATACATGTAATTTATTACGGTTTTTGTTTATGTATCTTTACAGGGTTTTCTTTATGTTTCCTATGACGCCGATTAAATGAAACTGCCCTAGATCTGGTGTCCCGGTTTCTTTATTGAACTGTCCGGTCCCTTAGCAAGGTCCAACCCCCACCCACGACAATATGTTAATGAGCATGATGATAGGAAAGTAAAACTCAACTGTATTATTTCGATCCCTAAAGCCCCCATCACACTTATTCGGAATCAGCAGGAATCAAGCAGAAGCTGGAAAGAAAAAAATATTCAAAAAATCTAGAAATTTTTGGGAGGAACTTATGAATTCACCAAACTGGAGTTGAAATTCAGTAAATTGACCAGGTGTATCATCATACACTAGTAAAAATGAACCGCAATTGAGTCAGATTGATAATTCGTGCTACGTTCTTGGACATTCTAGGGGCATTCTAAATATCCTGACTGCATTCTGAGTGCATTCGAAATATTTTTGTCATTTCTTTTGGCCGTCCCGAAGGTTTTGGTCATGTTCAAAACATTCGAGGGATATTTTCGAACGATGTTCGAAGTAGATTTAAATGACCAACTGGTGGTCAAACAATAGTCCTTTCATTCAGGCCAATTCTGCTTGATTCGGAATAAGTGTGATGGGGACTTATGTGGCCTACATGAAGGCCCATTTTGAAAGATAATTAACCATTATTTTGAGATACCCTTTTATCATCATAATCATGAGAATTGTGCTGTTGTGACATAATGGCTCAGTGGTAGAGCGTCATGTAAACTTAAAAACTTAGGCCTTCTGCCTTCTTGCTATAGGCGCTTAGCATTTACATTGTAGAACAGTAATAATGACATGTAATGTTATGCAGGGCCCGGTGGAAGATCATCTTACAGCTTAAGTGGCTACCCTGGGTAAAGAGTTATTTTTTATCATTTTATATAGCCCTATTATCATAAAGAGCGAAGTGACGACGTTAACCTATATCATACTCATACATTAAGATAGATTACAAACATTCACAGTTGCTTAATTCACATCGTAGTTAATTTCTATCAAAAGAGACTTTACGGTGAGACATAATATATAAACAATGCTTTCAAAATCATGGCTATTTGCTCCAATATCCTCAGATCTATATACTCACAAAGCTGCCATAAACAAACTTTCTTGAATAAAGGCATTTAAACAATAACCGAACAGTACGTTCAAAATCGACAACAAATGCATTATCAAGCCATATAGGTGGCAGGTTTTTTTATTATTACTTGGAGATCGTCTCCTAGCAGCCTAGTGGCGGAGTTCGAGGGGACGGGACGTCATACTGTGGAAGGGTACACACACACAAGCACACCCACACATACACAATGCAACGAATGTATTTCATGAGAAAATTGAAGTCATTCCATGTTGACCACACTATTATGGTTTTATTCTACAGATCACTTATTGAAAGCATAATCATATGTGATTGTGTGGTTTGGTACACAAGCTGCCGTAAAAAATATCTAAATACACGAAGAAGAATGGTACCGGTCAGATAAGCAGAGAAAATATCAGGACAAGACCTAAACCTCATTGATGAATGTCGAAATAGAATACTGGAAAAGGGAAAAGTTCGTTAGACCTTCATCCATAGAAATGAGGTGGGTGCATGATTTCTTTTTTTCTTTCTTTTCTTTAATTTTGAGTGTTTTTGGTATTCCAACCTCGAAGGTACCCATGTTAGTATTTGTTAATTGTGGCAGCCTATGTGGCTACTTTTTTCCAAAACCGTGTACAAAAACGTAAAAATTACCATATGATTGTGATTTTTTGCATGGTCAGCCCATCTCCTCCCACTTTGAAAACCGTTCCGCGGCCCCTGCTTAGACGTGCCTTTTTAGGCATTTTAGCATTTACTACGTGGAAACTTTCTACAACGCATCAAATTCCTTTAAAAATGCGAGTCAAATCACAATGGAGAGCTGAGAGGCTTTTGTCGAAAGTTGGTGGACCGGGACAGCATCAGAATCGCTTGACTCTGGACAACGACTTCCTCGGCAAATCTTCGAATGATCTGCTGTCCCAGTCCACCAACTTCCGATAAAAGCCTCTCAGCCCTAGGGCCCTGGGGACGATTTTTTCTGGGGTGCCGAAGTAAATTTTTGACAAACCCCCCTCCAAAAAAAAAGAGGGTTTCACTACAAAATGAAGGTCATTTTGGTCCCGACAAATTGATAAGCAAAAAAAAAAATTCAACACAAGATGTTGGACATTTTCCTTACATTTTGTCAATTTGCTACACCTATCCGAATTCCTTGGGGTGCTGCCTATGGAGAATAATACACGAAGCGCCTCCAGGGAAAATATTTGGGTTGCTTCATCACTCCCATGTGATTTTAAGGACGTTCCACAGTTAAAGTGAAATCCATGCCATTTTCACCAAACTTTGCACGTAGATACTTTAGCATCTGTATATCTAACATGCCTAAGAGGTGCAGACATCAAACAACATTTGGTTCATGTGCTTGCTTTCAAACTATCAGTAATTTTATTAGAGTAAATGTGCTTTTTAAAACACACACAAAAAAACCGCGCCAAGTGCTTTGTATCTACAGTATGTGAGTAAAAAATCCAAACCACTCTACCATTTATTCAAACTCGGTGTAATTTTTGTCATACTTTGCAGTACTGCAGAGTAAAGTATTTTGATATTGTAGAGGTATTTTTAAAAAAATGTTCCATAGAATAATTCAAGTTTATTAGCTTTATTAAATAACACATCGGATCTGCAGTTAGGGTGCAGATAGAGAGAAAAATCAGCTCATACTTACAGCTGATTAATTACCTGTTCGTCCATTGTTCGTCCATTGTAGTGGTGCGCGGATCATTTCAGGTTTTTGCAACCCAAGCCGATTCTGCACCGCGAGCTTAGACAGCGTGTAAACGCGGTGCAAGATAAACCAAGAGCCGATTCTGCATTAGCCTCTTGTCGAGGGATATAGCGAAGCAGAGCGCCGTGAGACAGGCCAGGCCTAATTCGCTTCGCGAATTAGGAAATCCCTCGCTTCGCTCGAGAAGCAGCCGCCAGCAGGGCCTCGACAAGAGGCTAAATCCGCATCGGCTTTCGGTTCTGAACCAAAAGCCGATGCACGTGTTTACACGGTATGTGGAATGTCCTTAATTGCATTTTCAAAGGAATCGATTCGTTGTAGAGAATTTCCCCCGTAATAACTCCATATTGTTTATTCACGTGACCCATCAACTTATAAGCTAGGTTTTGCTTTCATTTATTCCCATTTCATATTATGATGAAATAATTTGAGGAATGTGATGATAATATTAATAATGATAATAATTATAATAGTAATCACCATCATCATAATGACCATCATAATAACAATAATAATACCAATAATAATAATATTGATTATACTAGTAACAATGATAAAATGGATCTGGGCTCGTAGTTCATTAAACAAGATAAGCTTTTGTCTTAAGTTTGAGCATTTTTTGAATGTCTAAGAAATCTTCCCTAACGATCGTATAAGTTGGACGATAAGCCGAATTCTATGACGTCATAAGAAAATTTCAATGTCGCGCAATATTTTTTCATGAACGTGACATCTGCCCGCGGTAAAAGAAAATAAATAAATGAAGGCATATAATGTTTTTAAAATAAAGAAAAAATCTCATGACATCAAATCTACGGAAGCCAGGCGCGTAGCCAGGGGGGGGGGGCAGTGGGGGCGGTCGCCCCCCCCCCCCAAAAAAAAAACGCTCCCAAAAAGAAAAAAAGGAGAAAAGGGAAGAAAGGTATAACTTTGTTGTTTTTCCCCTTCTTTTTTGGTTAAAAGAATAAAAACCCTAAACGAGACGTTCTTCTCTCTTCATACAAAATTTTGCTTCCGCGCTCCGCGCGAGAAAAATATCAAAATTGCCATTCCCTTTTGTTTCCCACACCTTTCTTCTACTCCGTTTTTTCCCTTCCCGCCTGTGGGAATCGTATATTCTTGCCAGAAATTATACATGGGTGTAAAGAGTATGACAAGTATTTTTCAAATATTGCATTGACACAAAAGTTTGGCTCTTCTGTTTGGAGCGGGTAAACATTACCGTCGCTCCCCGAGTCCCCAAATGCTATTTCTTCCGCTTTTCAGCAAGCCTTTTGGCAAAGTATCTGCTCAAAGGGGGAGGCATTAAATTCGTGCCGTGCTATATGCAAAAGTATGTACGATATTATACTTTATTCGATATCGCTGCACATCCATGTCTTGTTTTGCGCCATTGATTTGAAATTTTGAATATCTCTGAAGTTTCTTAATCAAAAGGAAGCGCTTAATATGAGCGAAATTACACATTTTTCCCCCAAAATAAATCACAAAGGTTTCCGCGCTTCGAGAGCATGGGAAAGGAAAAGTCCCTCTTTTAGCTTGCATCATCCCTTTCACATTTTGAGCTCGTTTTTCTTCTTAATCGAGTTATATATAATCTAAGAAATATCAAATTTAGAGCAGCTGTTAAAGTTTCAGAGGATTTTTTTTATATTCGCGGGAAGGAATATAGCGCCTATTTCCTTCCTGTATATACCCGTCTTCTACTCTATTTTGCGACTTGAGTTAAAGAAATTTAATGTGGATACACTTTTTACAATATAATCTGATGTGACCAAGGGAGGCATAATCATTTCTGTTCTCTATTTTCATAAAACATTATAAGCTTCCACGCTTCGCACGGTAAGAGGAATTATTTCAAATTATTCAATCTTTTCCCATTTTTGGGGCACTCATAATTTATTTTGTTTTAATCATAGCAAGTCAATATTCGAGTTGATAAGGGTACTAGAGAGTGGAGACGCAAGAGACGCCTTCTTTTGATTTGAATTTGATGAGATATATCGAAAACTCCCCCCTCCCTGCACCCTAGGGAGCGCGCTTCGCGCGCTCTGTAAGTGTTGGCACGCTTCGCGTGCACTTTAGCCCCCTCCAAAATTAAATCCGTGCTACGCGGTTGACGGAAGCCGAGGAGAAAATGAGAACGAATTTTAAAAAGAAAGAGAGAGGGGGGAAGACATAATTATTAAGACCGAAAATAAATCATTTCAGGGCAAAGAAATTACACTGAAACTAAATGCAGCAAATCCGTATGATGAGCAAACAGTCGGCAGTTGGGAGAAATACTACTACTAATAAACTGGTATAATATTACAAGCCAGATGAACGGAAACGATCACTTAGAAAAGAATACACTCTTAAAATGTCGGGCAACATACTCTCCACACAAAAACTCTTGGTAGTTTTCAATTCAACCAATACTGTGCAGTTTTCACCCAAAGCACACATATGTTTGAAACTACCCAGAAAGTTTTAATCAATAAATATTATTGTGTGGACAGTATTACGTTGCCCAACATTTTCAAGAGTGTGGGTGGGGGAGGCATAAGCAACGTTTCTCGTTTTGGGCGTAATGGGTATACAATATAAAAAAAAAGTTAGGGCGAAATTCTTATTATATATTATGTATTAATTACACATGGTTAAGAATTTGAAATATTTTTTGTATGGAATATTGACTCTGCAGCTTAAAAAAAGGTTACTACCCATACATTCTAATTAGACGAGCAAATATCCTAGCCAAATTCTGTGACAAAATTCCTTGCCAATATAATACACGTTTTGGCCAAGATTTGCCTCCGAAAGAGAATAAGACAAAGTATTTAGATATTTGTTTATCTCCTTTATGAATTACAGGCCCCGAATTCTATAAATGAATACAGACCTAATCCATATTTCTCTATGACGGCAACAGAAGATGTCAGATCTATCTGCTCGGCTTGGGAAGATGTAGGTTCTGGTTTGTTTTCCTGTTTCACATCCCCATGAAGGGCACGACGAATGTAAGGCACTATGTTCGGTGAATTCCAATATGGATCAATCACTCCAATGGTAAGCTTGGAAGGGAAAAACACTCGTTTATCATCACAGGACGCATTTTCTCCTGGTGTATACGACAATATTTCATGCTGTATTGCTGCAAGCTTATGTGGAATATCTGGACTAGAGAATTCCATATTTGCACTCCAATTTTGTCTGAATATGTTGCGTCCAACTATGATGCTGTCGGACGTGTTCTCATACAATAATGCGATGTTGCTACGCTATACAAAAAAAATCCCCGAGCATTTAGCATGTTTAGTTTCCACCTTGCACGGAAACACTTTTGAGTAAACACAGACATTGAAGTGTATGTCTAATATTTCATGTCGCGGAATCTTTCCCCCTTTTCTGTTGCTTTCTTTTGAATTATTCATTGTTCAGAAGCATTCAAATGCAGGCAAGGGTTCGAAATGCAAACAATTATTTTTTTTCCATTCAAAAGATTGTGAAGCTGCACCAAGAACACTTTTGCCAAATAATGATAATATTCCGCATTATACAGCGCTTAACACATCCATGACGTCGGAACGACGTCTCTAAGCGCGACAGATTACCCCGGTCGTCGGATCCTTACATGCCTGCATACAATGTATGCACCTTCTCCACTCCCTGGGCATGGCCGTAGCCAGAAGCATTTTGTTGGGGGGGGGGGGTGTACCAGCTAAATTTGCCAACTAAATTTGGCGTGACAGCGCCAACATGAGCACAGGGAGAGTCTGATGGGGGATGTGCCCCCTCTTCAATAATCACATGCTAAAATATTTTGAATTTTGGCATTTGGTGAATACTTTAAGGTAAATTATACAAAGATTGAGACTGAGTGACAGTTCTTGGGATAAAAGGGATTAGACAGCTTTCAAACTGCATGTTTGAAGCCTGGAATTGATTGCACCAATGAACTTGACTTGATTGACTGCAACCCCAACCTGCCCCCACTCCCACCCATCCCCACCCCAAGCATATTCTGACACCATAAATTAAAAATAAAGTCTTCGGCGACAGAATTTAGTAAAAATAACTTAGAACATTTTTGTGTTTTTTGCCAACTGCAAACTTGTAGACAAGTCTACAAGTTGTAGACTTGTCTTCATGAATTTGCCAACTGCAGAGTTAGCATTTTTTTAAGTATTGTGTTCTGTTCTTTTCAGATCTGAAATGGGGCAGTACTTGTACATCACTTTGCTGACTGGTAGAGCGTATAGTGTTCTGCCACTTTAATAGGCCCACTTTATAATTTGCCAACTATACTTTGGCTTTGATTATTCAACTTAAACCTTGGAAATTATCCCACCCCATATTTCTTTACCAAGTCTTGCCTCTAATTTTACAAAACTAATGTGTTTGTTAAATCGTCAATAATTGTGGTATAATTTGCAAACTCACAAGCTTGTTTATATTGGGGGAGGACCGGGGGCTTACTTTGTGTGTTATTATAGCTCCATCTGTTTTGTCCTTTGTATTTTGCTGACTAAGTAGGGCTCTAAGCCTGGCTACATGGACTTGGATTTGCCAACTGGTTGTGTTCAGGGGCGTCGATCCATTTTTCAGATTGGGGGGGGCAAAATCATGAACAACGTTCCGAAGGCGCTCGATCGTACAACCCCCCCCCCCCACACACACACATAGGCATATATATATATATATATATATATATATATATATGAGTCATGAAATACAGACACGTATCTCACCAACAAATTAATGCGAGCGCAAAGCGCGAGCTGAAATTTTTTATGTACTGACCTTAAAACAGGAAAAGCGTACCTGTTAAGGACTGTTTGTAGTAACTCATGAGGAGGATACATATCTCACAAAACAGATATAATGCGAGTGCCGAGAGCGAGCTGAAATTTCTGTATATTCTGACCTGAAAGCTTGATACTGTAAGCATTTTTTACACCAATGATTAAGATTGGTATCTAAAAGAAAAGAACAATAGATGCGAGCGCGAAGCTCGAGCTGAAAATTTTGATATTTCGATCTGAAAAAAAATTAGTTTAATGGACGTTTTTGAAAAAAAAAAAAACAAGATATATATCCAACAAAAGATTATTGCAAATCGACGTGGGAGTTCTTTTGAGGTTTAGAACTGAAAACGGGACATTCTATTCACGTATTTAATCATGAAAAGTATGGGTTTTTGCTACAGAAATGATGCGAGCGCGAAGCGCGAGCTGAAAATTTTTATATTCCAATCTCAAAAGCGGACATTTTGAGCACGATTTGAAATAAAGGACAATTTGTGTATCTCAATCTCGCTTGCTGAACATTACAATCTTATTTTATTTTTGCACATCCGGAATTATTGGGGGGGGGGGGCAAAACGACATGTTTGCCCCCCCAATATTTTCATTGGTGGGGCGATCGCCCCCCCCCCCTGCCCCCCAGGATCGACGCCTCTGGTTGTGTTTACTCTATAAGTCGTAACCTTCTTCGAAGTTTGTACCTCTATTTTTCTTTCTTTCTTTCTTTCTTTCTTTCTTTCTTTCTTTCTTTCTTTCTTTCTTTCTTTCTTTCTTTCTTTCTTTCTTTCTTTCTTTCTTTCTTTCTTTCTTTCTTTCTTTCTTTCTTTCTTTCTTTCTTTCTTTCTTTCTTTCTTTCTTTCTTTCTTTCTTTCTTTCTTTCTTTCTTTCTTTCTTTCTTTCTTTCTTTCTTTCTTTCTTTCTTTCTTTCTTTCTTTCTTTCTTTCTTTCTTTCTTTCTTTCTTTCTTTCTTTCTTTCTTTCTTTCTTTCTTTCTTTCTTTCTTTCTTTCTTTCTTTCTTTCTTTCTTTCTTTCTTTCTTTCTTTCTTTCTTTCTTTCTTTCTTTCTTTCTTTCTTTCTTTCTTTCTTTCTTTCTTTCTTTCTTTCTTTCTTTCTTTCTTTCTTTCTTTCTTTCTTTCTTTCTTTCTTTCTTTCTTTCTTTCTTTCTTTCTTTCTTTCTTTCTTTCTTTCTTTCTTTCTTTCTTTCTTTCTTTCTTTCTTTCTTTCTTTCTTTCTTTCTTTCTTTCTTTCTTTCTTTCTTTCTTTCTTTCTTTCTTTCTTTCTTTCTTTCTTTCTTTCTTTCTTTCTTTCTTTCTTTCTTTCTTTCTTTCTTTCTTTCTTTCTTTCTTTCTTTCTTTCTTTCTTTCTTTCTTTCTTTCTTTCTTTCTTTCTTTCTTTCTTTCTTTCTTTCTTTCTTTCTTTCTTTCTTTCTTTCTTTCTTTCTTTCTTTCTTTCTTTCTTTCTTTCTTTCTTTCTTTCTTTCTTTCTTTCTTTCTTTCTTTCTTTCTTTCTTTCTTTCTTTCTTTCTTTCTTTCTTTCTTTCTTTCTTTCTTTCTTTCTTTCTTTCTTTCTTTCTTTCTTTCTTTCTTTCTTTCTTTCTTTCTTTCTTTCTTTCTTTCTTTCTTTCTTTCTTTCTTTCTTTCTTTCTTTCTTTCTTTCTTTCTTTCTTTCTTTCTTTTTCTTTCTTTCGCTCGCAACACAAGCACACAGATATTTGCCTTCAGGGGCGTTATACTTGACATTAAGAAATGTTCAATTTTGCACCTTTCTTATACGTGGCTCATCTCTGCGTCCTATAGGTGCTTGATATTTTAGCTTACTACACCCTTAGAGGTTCACAAAATGTAATTGCACCCCATAAATTGCACTCATTAGCACCCATTAGGAAGCTGCTATTGTACGAGGGACGTGGGAGGGAGAACCCCTCGGGTTCAAATTCCAACCACTGTTTCTTCCTTTTGAAAAAACAACAACAATTGTCATGATTGTTGTCGATAAAACATCAGGTTTGTAGGCTTCACACGATTCTAGGACATCTACCCCCCCCCCGGACATCTACCCCCAGACGTTTACCCCAGGACATCTATCCCCAGACATTTACCCCCGGACATCTACCCCCGGACATCTAGCCCCAGACATCTACCGCCCGAACATTACCCCCGGACATCTACCCAAGGACTGTTTGCCGGATTTCACGGAGAGGATGCGCATCATCATGCGAGCGCGTAGCGCTGGTAAAGATTCTTTTTAGTGAGCATGACCATGGTGCGTATCTCTCGAAAACAAAATAATGAAAAAATCCAATCTCGAGCAAAGTTATTTGTGCACATTGACTTAAAAACGGGATATTTAAAGCTTCATTTTATCATATTAAGCAGATCATAACTTCTCACTCAATTGTCATTTTGTCATTTTGATATAATCACATGTAAGTTTTTTATTTTATTTTCCAATAATTCTCCTCCCCTTATTTCATTCACTTTTCTTCCTCTGCTACTTTTCCTCTCTCCCCCTTTCGTTCTTTTTTTTCTAGTAGACTTGTTAAGAGATTGAACGCTTTAAATTTTGTTTCGCCTGCATAGCAGAGCAGACTATAGGCGCCGTTTTTCCGACGGCGGCGACGGCGCCAGCGGTGTCGTCAACATTGAAATCTTAACCAAGGTTAAGTTTTTGAAACTTTAATTTTGTTTATAATTTTCATATTCATTATAAATTATAATTCATATAATTGAAAACAGTACAAACTCCAAATTACTTTATGATAGGGTTAACTCTGAAAATGTACTAGATTTATCATCGTTTAGTTTCTTCAAGGGGGCGCCGGGGTCTAATGGTTACAACTCTAGTTTTTCAATCAGAGGGACGTGGGTTCAAATCCCATCCTTGGCGTGTTTTCTGGCAGCAACATATTTACCCACATTGTGCTGCACTCAACCCATGTGAGGTGAATGGGTACCCGGCAGGATTAGTTCCTTGAATCATCGACCTACTACTGATGCACTGAGCGCTGAAAGGCAGCTCGAACTAAAGCCGGGGTAATGATAATAATATTGATAATAAACAATGCGCCTCGGAATAGATTATTTCTAGAAAGATGGCACTATATGAATGCCTATTTTTATTAGTATTATTATTATTATCATTATCATCATTATTGTTATGATAATAATATTAATAATGATAATAATAATAATAATAATAGTTATTATTATTATTATTATGATTATTATTATCATTATCATCATTATTGTTATGATAATAATGATAATAATAATAATAATAATAATACTAGTTATTATTATTATTATTATGACTATTATTATCATTATTATTATCATCATCATTATCATTATTGATATTATTATCACTATTATTATCATTATTATCATCATCATTATTATTATTAATATTATTATTATTATTATCATTATTATTATTGATACTCAGGGGCGGATAATTGAACATACAATGGGGAGGGGGGCATCCATACTGTATCCATTCATACATCCATCACATCTGTATTCTTATTATATTGTATCATACTTTTATCATATCAACTTCTGTGATAGAAGAAATGTCATTCAAGCAAACGTGATACGGACGGTTTATTTGGTTTATGTACCACAATTTCAAACAAGGCTGAACATAATATTCACGACTATTACAGAAACATATTTCGAATTCTCTTTTTTTTTGGTCACAAAATGGGCAGCTACGAAGAGTGTGACTTTACCTTTCCTTTTTGAGAGCTACGCTCCTTTTAAAATCAAATAATAAATGGCTATTTATATGTATTATATACATGTATATACATATATATGCATGTATTAATATATATATATATATATATATATATATATATATATATATATATACACACATGTGTGAAATTATACATGTACAACAGCTTTGGCAACTCTTTTATTCGAATATTTTGTGAAAGAAATGGATGAAGAGAACAATGGTAGGCGTAGCTTAAATCAAGGTTTCACAGAGCTATCTACCCTTTGGAAAAAATTGGTGATGCGGAAAGAATGTCTCTGCCGGGAATCGAACCCGGGCCCCCAGCTTTGAACGCCGGTGCCTTAACCACTAGACCACAGAGACGGGTTAGTGGCTAGGGAGACCCCAATCCGATTGACCGTCAGATTTTCGACACTATTTTCTAAACCCACCTATACACCCGACAAAGGAAATTATAATTGGTATAGTGTCGAAAATCTGTATATATATATATATATATATTTTTTTTTTTTGGGGGGGTAATATCTATACAATAATTATCAGTATCAATGTTGCAAAGTGGAAATGTGGAGAAAAAAGGAAATATCATAAATTTTCATTATTACCCCCCCCCCTCCCTTGGATTATCAGCGTGCAAAGAGTTAAATGTTTGGAGTCGTTGGCATGGGTGTCGGTCGGTGTTCATGGTTGGGGGATTCTCCTCGAGAGATTTGTTTTAGTTAAGGGATGGGGTTCAGTGGCGTAGGGCAAAAGTTATAAAAAGCTGCGAGCGAGCAAAAATTTGGACCTTTTAAATGCAACAGATTTTGACATGATATTTAAAAAAAGATATCATATCGCATCCTGTTTCTGTTCCTTCTCCTTATTTTCCCTTCTTTCTTTGTTGTGGGAACGACTAAAAAACATGGCATGTCAGGGCTCCGTATAGTACTTGGACATTGAGCATGTGTGCTCAAAGGCAACTTAGCACCAGGGTGACATTTCTCGTCTTTTGCAATTTCTCGTGGCCGTTGCCTTAAAATCGCGCAATCGTCGTGATGATCATATATCTTAAAGGGATGCTCCGGGCTGGAAATAATATGATTTAAACAGATCAAGAAAAATCAGACAAAACAAAACACTGAAAATTAGATCAAAATTGGACAACAATTAACAAAGTTATGGCATTTCAAAGATTTGCATTATTCCGGTGAAACAGTTCCAGGCATGTCTTCATGAAAATTGATGATGTCATATCCCCACTTGTTCTTTTGTACTCTATCATATGAAATTGGGTTTATTAAAAAAAATTAACCAAGAACTGAAAAATTTAGATTGACAACTGAGTTAGTGCATTAGATATTCATTGCTGGAACTTATTTCATTATAGAGGAGACACATTATTCACACATGTATGTATGCAAATATTGAAACAATTCTGATTTCATGTAATAACATATAAAAAGGAAAGTGGAGATGTGACATATTCATTATGACGTGTATATGCCTATTTTCACAAAATAATACTATATAAACTTTAAAATTCAATAAATTCGCTATTTGTTATCAGATTTTGATGAAATTTTCAACATTTTGTTTTGTGAATTTATTTAGATATAAATATTTCCAGCCCGGAGTACCCCTTTAAAGTCTTTCCTTTCCTTTCATTGGCAATATCCTATTGTATATGTCACCATAAGCATGCTGATAGACCTATACCCAGGGGCGGATCCAGCCTTTGCCAATAGGGGGGCCTGGATTTTTTGTTCAGCCATATTTTTCCCGATCGGCCCCTTGAAAATGATTTTTGGTTTCTTTGAAGGGGGTATTCATATTAGTCACTTCTTAGTTTTATTCTTAAATATACAGACATAAATATATAATATCATAATCATTATTTATATAATGCGAGCGCGAAGCGCGAGCTAAATTTTTTTTGTGGAAATCTTATGTATTTCTTCCTAAAATTTTGAACATTCTGGGCAATGATTGTTATCCTGAAAAATATGTCTATGCAAATGAATAATTACTAAGAACGTGAAGCGCGAGCAGAAATGAACTGATGGAAAGAGTACTGTTAAAGACTGCTTGCAGTTAGCCATGTAGACGTAACATATTTTAAAAATCAAATAATGCGAGCGCGAGCTGAAATTTTTACCTAAGGAATGGAAATTCTACGCACTTTTTGTAACTTACACAGAATAGGTATATAACTAAACAATTGATGCGAGCGCGAGATTTAGACCTACTGAACGAGACACTCTATTCAAGTTTTGTAAATCATGAAAAGGATGAGTAAGTGGGGATCTTCCTTACATTAATAATGCGAGCGCTAGCAGAAAATTTTTATATACGTTTTGAATTGATCGAAAAGGTACCTGTTAAGGACTGCTAGCACTTATAGCCATGAAGACGTTACATATATAAACAATCAAATAATGCGAGCGCGAAGCGCGAGCTGAAAATTTTTGACATTTCTTCATAAAGAATGTAAAATTTTAATCAATTTTTGTAATTGTGAACGGGATAGGTATATAACTAAGCAATTGATGCGAGATTTAAAAAAAATCGAGATTTAGACCTAATAACGGGACACTCTATTCATGTTTTGTAAATCATGAAAAGAATGAGTAAAAGGGGATCTTCCTACATTTATAATGCGAGCATGCACAAAGTGCGATCAGAAATTTTCTGATGTTGTGACTTGACACTGGATAATGATTTAAATATAGAGAAAAAGTTGAGTATCTGAATAAACATGCGCGCGTGTTTCATATTTAGACCTAGAATCTAGGCATTCTAAATACATCTTTTGTCATGAAAATCAAAGCGAGCGCGAAGCCCGAGCTTAAACTTTTTGATATACCGATCTAAAAAGAGTCGATTTCAGCTCTATATTTCAAGCACTTTGCAGGAAAATTGTGAGGTGGATATGGATCGCACATAATTATTACTTTAAATTTTTACATACGACTGGGACATGACGACTATTTTCCTATTCCTCTTGCTGAGTGCGAGATGAAACAAAAGGGACAATTTAATTAATATCTTATTCATTAATGCCTAATGAGGGTGCGAAATCTGATGATATTATGGCCTGAAAACTGGACATTTCAAGCACTTTTGTAATTATGAATAAGATGCATCAGTTAATATATTTTAACCATTAAATCGAGCGCAAATCGCGAGCCAATTTTTTTGATAAACTTGTCATGAAAAGGGGATTTTAAGTAGTTTGTCGTATAATCAATATTAAGACACACATAACTCGCCAATCAAAATGCGAGCGTGCAGCGCTAGCTGATACGTTTTGACAATCAGACCTGAAAAGGGATATTTTGAAAACTTTATGGAATACACGAAAATAATAGGTACCTAATACATCAAAATTTTACGAGCGCGCAGCGCGAGCAGAAAATGTAAATACTCAGACCATAAAACTGACATTTTTACAGAGCACTTTTTAAAAATAAATTTGTAAATCACACAAAATAATGAAAGTTCGATTTCCGAGGTGAAATATGTTTTGTATATTGACTTCCAAACTTGACTTTTAAACTCCATATTGAACAAGATATGAAAAGCACCTAACAAGCAATGCGAGCGTGAAGCGCGAGCGAAAATTTTATATAGTGGCATGAAAGATTCTTTTTATTTTCCAAGTCTTCCCCACATCTTATTTTATTCACTCGTCTTCATCCTCTTCTTTTTTCTTCTCTCTTTTCCTTCCCTTTCCCCTCCTTTTTGCCTTTTTTCCCTTTTTTCATTTTTTTGCTCCGCCAATAGGGGGGGGGGCGGGCCCCTCGCCCCCCCCCCTGGATCCGCCTATGCCTATACCGTCATAAACATTGAAGAATCAAAAATAAAATGAAAAACCGCGTCGGCACAATGGTAGCAAGGCTTCTGTCCTGGGATGGTCTGCAGTCACGAGAACTGGGCCCCGTCTTACAAAGAGTTGCGATTGATCCGATCAATCAAAACTATTGAAAGCCAGCAACCCCAACATCTAAAATCCACGTTTGTTCAAAATATATTCTAGATATGATGTGTATTCATACATTCAACGTTTTCTTTAAAATTAAATGTGCTTCTATTTTGTTTATACAGAGGACAATGTGCAAATTTCCTGGGGAAAATAATTATGACATTGATGATTTTCCGTACTGATAGTTGAGGTTGATCGGATAAATCGTAACTCTTTGTAAGACGGGAGGGACCCTGGGCCCCGTCTTACAAAGAGCTCCGGCGATTGATCCGATCAATCGCAACTATGGACGGCCAGCAACGTCAACAAGTATTATGCTTGTTTGTTCAAAATATTTTCTATCTATCTATGATGTATATTCATGCACTAGTTGTTTTCTTAAAAAAATCACTGTGCTTCTCTTCGTTTACAAATGAGTAATGTATATTTCCTGTAGAAAAATTTATGACACTGATGGATTTCCATAGAGTTACGATTGATCGAATCAATCATAACTCTTTGTAAGACGGGGCCCCTGGGGTACACGGGCAGTAGGTTGTGAAAAGTAGCCCCCGAAAATGAAAAAAAAAAACCTGTTTGGCCTTAACGGGACGTGCCGCTGAAGAATCAAACCCAATTTGAATGTATTTGTTGAAATATTTGTAGCAATGACAGAAATATCAAGTTAGGCCCTCCTCTATTGTACTTCTGAATAATATTTCAAGCGATTTTTCTTTAATAGAAGAATTTCTTTTATCAGAAGAATTCTATAAGCAGTATAGCAAGTCCTATTTTCCTAGAGAAAGAGTAGTAAAATTGATAAAAGGGTCATTTACGTGTATATTTCTCCTTCTAAAAATATATGGGAAGCCAAAAGGGGGTACTGTACCCTGTTCCTATAGCATTTTGCTGCATGAAATCATGCACAGTGCTAGTGTCTTTATTAAAGATTTATGTAGTATGTATTTAACTTCCTTATATCCTTTCAGTCATTCACCTTCACTTGTTTACAAACTCCCCCAATTATATCTAAGAATCTAACCCCCCAATACCATTTAACTCCTAAACCCTGACCAGTGGCGTAACAGGCGGGGGGCAGGGGGGGGGGGCAAGCTGCCCCCCCTGGTGGAGCTCACCGGGAAAAATTAAAAAAAACGAACGGGAAAAAGAAAAAAAGGGGGGGAAGAAAGGGAAAGGAGGGGGAAAGAAAAAAGGGGAAAGGGGAAAGGGAAAGGAAAAGGGAAAAGAAAACTAAGAAAAACATGAAAAAGGGAAAACGGAAAGATAACGGGAAAAGGAAGGAAAAAAGAACAAGTGAGAAAGAACAATTCGCCCCGATATACAAATACATTAGCATGATTAGTAAGACAGGGAAATAAAATAAAGATGACAAAAAGGCAAACAAAAGCGGGAAATAAAGGCAGAATGGAATCAGCCAAAATCTAAATTGGAAAATAAAGAATAGGGACAAGATAACGTACACTACCGGGCTGCCGAGGATTGAGATAACGAGCGGGAAGAAAAATGGATGGTATATAGCATAATGTCGCATGAAAGTCTATCATAAACTTGCTAAATCTCCAAAGGCTCTGTCCAAGAGTCAAGACCCCGTGCAGTGGGGGCTCTTCATCCGTAACATTTAATGGGTTCTATAACGGGCCCATATATGGACCCTTCCTGCATTAAGCTTTACGTTGAGGGACTGGCGTACCGGTGGGTGGTTCCACAGCCAAGTGGAAATAAATGAAAATAAAGGAGGCAGCGAAATGAGATGAATGAAAAAAAATATATGACATGATATTTGCTATAATGATGTAAAAATCTATCACATAATTAGAATTTCATTTTAACAGGCCATTTTTTTCTGGCTCGCTTCGCTCGCTGGCAACTTTTTACAAATTTTCCCACATTTGCTATGGTGTGCCCCTAATATTTGGATGATTACGATACACAACTGCATTTAATGTATGTGTTGTGTTAAAGCTATATAAATATACACGCAATTTGATTAAGATAAGTGGCCATCTGTAAGGTTTAAAATGGCTTTGATATCAAAAGGTTCCGGGGCTCTGCCCTGGACCCCACCCATAAAGCACTGTTATATGGATGAGTTTGGACCATGGCCCCCAACAGTTCTACAACCAAACCAAAAAACATGAGGAAAGAAAGGAAAGTGTATTATATTTTTCTGAATATCACGTTAAAATCTATCTTCATGTTAGCTCGCTCGAGACCTATGTTAAACTACTTCTTGCCAGAAGCGCCATACTCGGCCCCCTCGAGCATATAGAGTTTCGCCCTGATGCTCACAATCATAACAAAAATCCTGTTCACCGTGGCGTACAAAAAAGAGAGAAAAAAGGAGAGAGACGAGGGTGAATATGATATCATCTTTTAACATTATGTCAAAATCTTTTAAAAATTGGATTTTTGCAATAAAAATATCAAATTTTTTTGCTCGCTCGCTTATATATATATTTGCCCGATACGCCATATCGCCCCCTCAAAATGTTTGCCTTATGACGCCATTGCCTGTTCCATGATATGACCGGGAAATGTTTGGCTCTTGCCCAGTGGCGTACCGTGGGTCACGGCATTGGGGGGGGGGCACCAACAAAAATTTTGAATCACTTAGTGAGCGCGCGAAGCGCGCTCAGTTGTCAGGTATACTGACCTAATAGAGACATTTTAAGGAAGCACTTGTAGTCATTGTAATCATGAATAACATACACATCTCAGCAATCAAATAATGCGAGCGCGAAGCACGAGCTGAAAATTTTTGATATTCAGACCTAAAAATGGACTTTATAATCGAATTTTTGTGATCATGATACGTACCTGTCTCGCTAAACAATGCGAGCGCGAAGCGCGAGCCGAAATTTTTTGTATATATTGATCCCAAACAGGGACAGGACTATATTTTAGGAATCTCTTAATAGTATACATATCTCACCATAGTCATCTAATGCGAGTGCCAAGCGCGTGCTGATTTTGTCAGAATTAAATTTAAACACATATGAAACACTTGTAGTCATTTTAATCATGAATAACAGGCATCTCACTAATCAAATTTTGCGAGCGCGAAGCGCGATCTAAAAAATTATGAATTTCAAACATGAAGAGGGGCAATTTAAGGCTTGTTTGTAGGAATTCGCGAAACCATACGTATTTCAATAACCAAATGATGCGAGCGCGAAGCACGAGCTGAAATTTGCGTATATATTGACCCAAAACAGGATTTTTTTAAAGGAATCCATTAAGAGTATACATATCTCACTATAGTCATGTAATTCGAGTGCCAAGCGCTTGCTGATTTTTTAAGAATTACATCTGAACACATGAAGCACTTTTTGTAGTCAATGTAATCATGATTATCATACGCATCTCACTAATCAAATATTGCGAGCGCGAAGCGCGAGCTGAAAATTTAGATAATTCAGACCTGAAGCGGGGAAGTCTAAGGCTTGTTTGTAGGAATTCACTAAGACCATACGTATTTCACTAACCAAATAATGCGAGCGCGAAGCGCGAGCTGAAAATTTTGGACATTTAGATCAGAAAAAGGGACATTTCAAGGACTGATTTTAGAAATTCATGGAGAGCAGACATATCTCACCAATTCACTGAAGCGAATGTAATCACGGACATATTTATTTCTATTCTATATTCTATTTCTATATTTATATCAAGACCTTAACATGGAGCAATCACTTTAAGTAGTCATGAAAAAGAACCATATGTCACTACATAAACAATAACATATTTGGTGTATATTGACTTGAAAACGGGAGGTTTTCGTACAACAGGTTTATATATCTCTTTAAACAGACAATGCGAGCACCATGAACAATGAAGACATGGACCCTGAGCAAATTATGTTTCATAAAGTTATGATAAAAATGTTTTTTATGTAAAATAACATAACATTATTATAATACAATATACAATTATAATGAATAATAATTTCTGCTTTCCCACTACGTTCCTTTTCCTTTCTCCCTCTTTTTCTCCTTTTCCCGTTTTTTTTTTTTTTTTTGTCAGCCGATTGGGGGGGGGGCACGTGCCCCCCATGCCCCCCCCCGTAGTTACGCCACTGCTCTTGCCCCCCCTGTTACGCCGCTGACCCTGACCATAAAAGGCCAACCCTCAGTGACGTCAGCTAACTTCAAGGAACAAAAGTTCTAAGAAGTATGGCTCACACTTCCTGCCCAAGTCACTTGCACAGAGTATCACCACACTTCTTATAACAGAGAAAGTTTGATAGACAGTTACCTGTAGACCAATCAGAACAAGTTTAGATCACTCCCACCTTAAATTGTTACACCCCAAAAACTAGTGATATAAAGAAGACTTCTTGAATATTAGAGATAGAAAAATACTAGACCCACACTCATCCATATAGACTGACTGACTTCAAGACTTAGACGTCCATCCAATATTATTTTAACTTCAGAATCTTAATCTTATACTTCGAAATTATTATATTCATCGTCTCCTGTTTTATCTGAATCTTCGTTGATATCTTCATGTACCTCTAAAATATTATATTCATCGTTCTAAACACGACAAAAGGGTGGTTTAATGGACAAGAGCAACAGCACATTTCCATATATTTATACGCAAATAAAAAAAAATAAGATAAGTAATTTTTCACTTTTCACTTTTCAGAATGGATGGCAAGTTTTAAATTATTTCCTGATACATAAAGGGTTCTGTAGCAAAGGAAGTAATTAACATGAAATAGTGAACAATGCAAATCTAAGTTGGCTAGAAGAGATAAGGAGGGGGGGGGGGGTGCCCTACTCCCATACTTCTCAAATTCATATAACCATGCACTTACATCACCCCTTAGATAATACTTGTTATAATATACGTTGGTGACTATGTCCAACAAAAAATAATGATCAAAATCAACAAGAGTTTTGGTAAATTCTAACCAATAATTTGGATCGATTTTATTTTTTTTATTCATGTTTTTGTTGGAGATGTCAGACACAATCTTTAACGCTAATGGAATTCGAGAGAATCGGTCAATATTTCCATGTTTATGGTATTTATTTTACCACAAGAAGTCTATATATGCAATACTGCATGTATAGTTTACACCATGAAAGATTATTTATGGTGAATGTCATAAATAATTTACTAAAATACTATCTTCAACATATCTTGGAATGGAATTCATTCAAACATGCATAAAAATAGGTTCAATTGACAAAAAATATTTTACCATTGGTCATTTAATCTGAAAAAAGCATACTCATATATTTTTGGTCAGATTGAAAGAAATATGAGTTCGTCTTTCGTTGGCCCTGAATCTATTATCTTTTTTAATATATAAATAAGGAAATTATAAAGTTCAAAATTTTGCATTCAAGATATTTGGAATAAGGGAATTGCTGAACCTAAAATTCTGAACATCTTATTACAAACGCATTTCGCTGAACTATGAACTTTACAATGAACCATAATACGATATGCATAACATTATATTGCAGACGATGACATGAAAATTTGTGCAAAAGTTATAGATATGAATATACAAAATACAGCCCATGAATAAAGTATATACATTACTACCTGTATACCACACCGACAAAATTGACTTTTTGCCACATAGAAGCTAATTAATGATTTAACATATTTAACATATAACCATATAATGAATTATCATTGCGATAATGATTTTGAATATTAAGTATAGACAAGAGTTTTCACAATAGATCAGAAGATACGCATACATGATCTTATTAGTTCATATAATTTACGTGCACATGAATATGACATTTTTAGTCTGAATAACGTAAAAGTCATTCTCATATTTTTCTTCATATCATTATAATCACCATCAACATCACTATCATTATATTACAGACATCATGAGGCTTGTGATTATTACTTCCATCACAAAAAAGCAGCAACAATGTTACCATGACAATAACAATTATTTCATGTCAATGGGGTGGGCGTGAATTGAGATTCATAAGTAGCGTAATACCACAATTCATTAAACATTTTCCGTTGTTGTTCAATTTAATAGTTCAAACCTTAAACAAGCCCAAAACCAGTGTTGGGCCTACGTCACATAGCATACAAAGTAATTTTGCTTTTCATTACTTTCCTTTTTTTTTCTTAATCCCACTTCAATTTTTTCAAATCAAGTCTTGTTTACGATGATACAACAATGTTTGCGAGAAATGCAACTGCAATATTTTGCAGCATATGTTGACGGGTGATGAGACAATCGAAATTGATTCATCTTGATTTAGTTCACCCGGCCGATGGCTTTTTTGGATATGATGTTAAGAAAATTATCTTCATCGTATATCAAATGAATTCATCTCTTTATTCACAGTTACTTCAGAATAGTTTGTAATCAATATAAACTTCACACAAAACGTTTCTACATTTTCATTTATCAATTATTCCATCATAAACGATTGATAGCATGGGCGGAAATTCCAGGGGGACAGGGGGACGTGTAGGGGGGGGGGGGACACAATATCAAATGTCCCCCTACTATTTTTCGTCTTTTATGATGGAGAAAAAATACATCATTCACAATCGAAATAATACATGCATTTAGGACGTTACAGTTTGGGTGAAAACCTTTTTTTTTTTGCTTGTCAATTATGTTTTTGGGTTAAAATGACCTAACATTTTGGGTGAAAACCATTTTTTTTGCTTGTCAAATTTTCCAGCCCCTGGTTCCCCTACCTTTGGGGACAGATTTCCGCCTATGATTGATAGTCTGCTTGTACCGATGTTTAAAAAAAATCCATTACGCGTATAGGATTTGACACATCAATTGAAATATTACGATTATATTTGCCTTATATACTGTTATACCAGTAGAAAACTACAATATCTTAAGGCTACCACACGCCTTAAGCCCCTTTCACAAGTCGTGATGCGACTGCTTACAACCTTTGCGATTGTGTGCAACATATATTGTGACCAAATGATCGCAAACGATTGCACGAGTAATTGTGAGAGCCCCTTTGCGATTGGTCTGTGACCTGATTTGATGTAGTAGAATTAGATGCCAACATTAAGGCATGGAATGTCTCATTATGTAATGTTCTAAATCATCGTACGAATAGTTCGAATCTGTGACTATATATAATCCTTATTATATTATAATAAAAGTAAATGTAATATCTAGGCCTAGTTGTAATGACGTCTTAGCAATTGTACGATTGGCTATACGATTTGAAACTTATTTGGCCTTTACTCCAAAATAAAGGCTTGCAAATCATGCAAAATTGTTTTATAACTATTTTTCAACTATTTTTTTACAATATGCGTTTCATTCACATTTTCAGAAAGTGAGCAAAATGCGATTTGTTTCAAAATAAATCAGATCGTCAGTGGACCGGTCGTTAGGTGTGCGGTGCCCTCTGCATAGGCGTATATTTCAACTATGATGATAATACCATACTATTTCCATTGTGCTAAGGCTTCCTTGATTTTACAAACTTCTTTTTCCAAAATCGTGACATCAATTTTGCGCAGGGAATTCATCCTAACTCTCACTTCACCTTCAAGACGTTGCTTCAAGATTTCGAAATCTCTTTTGAGTTCTGCGTCCTCAAAGTCGCGCCACCGGCCGTATTTGTCTCCATAGCGGATTGCAGAGAGACCGGTCCCCGACATGCCTTTTGAAGCATCCCATAGAGCTAAGAGCTCTATCAACTCGGCCCAGTCTCCAGTCTCGAAGGTTCTGACGCTCAAACCTAGTGACACGAGATTTTCTATATTTTCGCGGCCCTCTTCGGATGGGTTATGCCCGCTTGCACTGCCCTTGAAGCAACCTCGTTGCAAACAGGACGGTCTGTTAATTTTGTAGAGAGCGGAAAACACCAACTCGAAACTCATTTCTTTACCATTACCTTTGTTAAGTTTTTTCTTCATCTCGCGCAATCTGCCACAGCAGTCAAAACCCGGATTGCTGCAGGGTGAATATTTACTCAAAATCTTCACGGAACTTATTCTTCTCTGGTTCTCTTCAAAGAATCTGATTAGGCCATCTTCAGCGTGATGTCGGGTACTGCTTCGGTTGATAAAGACTGTTTTCGCTCCACCTTCCAGACTTACGATGCCAACACATACTGCAGTATCCCTCCACTGAACTTTGTTACTCCCTACAGCATGAAGCCCGCTCTCGATAAACAGCTCGAGTATCTCCTGACCGGTCATCTCTGGGCAGTTGTTATTATATTCCATAACCGTTTGGATTCTTGAAAGAGAGTGACAGCTATATGATCTTCAACCCCGACCTGCAGAATAAAATTTGCAAAGAACAATCAAATTAATGCTCGAAAGATGAATGTAGATATAGGTTTAACTTTAATCCCGACCCCTGTTTCAGATAGTGAACAATGGAACAGTGGTCAGAAGAGGTCGGTAAAAACAACCTAAACCTTCTATGTTGGGCCACTTTATAAACCCAATATTGATTTTAAAGAAATCAGACCTTTTTATAGGTTATGACAGAATTATTGGAAACATGGAAGTTTTTCTAATTTCTCGGAAAGACTTTTCCCCCTGTTTTAAGGGTTTAAAAATGGTCCAAGGTGCAAAACTGAGCATATTCACAATAAAGCAATCATTACAACGTAAATTATTAAACAACGTTAAAATTAAAAATACAAATTTAAATAGACCTACATAATGATAGAACGAGACCGCCATCATACATCTTTTCACTGACTTGCAAGTTAGTACTAGTCATGAGATTATGTGTTTAGGCATATACTCCATGTACAACCGCGTAGCCAGGATTTCATTTTGGAGGGGGCGGTAAATGCACGCGAAGCGTGCCAACACTTACAGAGCGCGCGAAGCGCGCTCCCTAGGGGGTGGGTGCAGGGAGGGGGAGTTTCCCCCTCCCGCGCGAAGCGCGAAGCTTTTGGTGTTTCATACATTACAATGAAAAGGAGCCTTGTCTCTAGTAGCTATATTAGCTCCAATTCAGTTGACTATATTGTGATTTTGAACCTTGTTTTTAAAAGTGATTGTGAACACACAAAAAAGGAATACAATGGAGGAAATTAATATAATAATAACCCCGCGCGAAGCGCGGAAGCTGAAGCGTTTTATAAATTTTTTTTGCCATGAAAAGGGTCCAGAGAAAAGGGTATTCTCAATGATATATTGAATACTTCCCTTGGAAAGATCAGATTTGATTACAAACAATTTAGCGACAGTGCACATATTTAACTCGCAAAACAGAGGAGAAGAAGTGTATATGCCGGAAGGAAGATATTCCTCTCCGCGCAGAGCAATGAAACTCTGGAATTTCAAAGAGCGGATCGATGTTTCATCAAATGCAGATCTCTCTAATACCCCATCACCTCTAATTCAATTGATTTTCTAAGATTATTGAACTTCATGACAAGGAAAATAGTGCGCCAAAAGTTGAAACTTCTGTGATTTATATTGAAATTATATAAAAAAGGATGCCTAATTTCTTTGACTTATCATCTGAAGCGCTTCATTTTGAATTATAAAGAAACTTAAGTGTCATTCAAAATTTCAAACTGAGGGCGCAAAACAGGACAGGAGATGAATGTGCAAGGAAATGACATGAAGTTTAATAGAATTTGATACAAAATATTGTACTTTTTATTTAATACGACACGAATTTTATACCTTCCTCTTTTAAAATTAGGAACCTGTTTGCCCCGAAATTATGGTTGTTTAGTAATGAGCTGAAAAGCGGGAGAAGTTGACTTTATGGAGGTGACGGCAGAAATTGATATAAAGATTTTACACGCCCGGAGCCGACCCGAACAGAAGTTGCGCGATCAATTAAAAAAAGATAACTTAATATACTTCGGCCTAACCTTACTCTAATTCCATGCCCTAATGTATACATTTGAACTTTAACTGGCAAGAAACACATATAGCTCTGAGGTGGAAAAACAGTGTTGGGAAACAATGGAGAACGTGCGCAGCGCGGAAGCAAAATTCATATATAAATTTAGAGCACGAGTGAAGGCGTTTCTCATTTTAGAAACAAAAAAAGAATTAAAAAAAAAAAAAACACAAAGCTACCTTTCTTCCCTTCCCTTTCCTCCCTTCCCTTTTCCTTTTCTCCTCTCTTTTTCCCTTCTTTTTTTTTCTTTTTGGGGACGTTTTGGGGGGGGGGCGACCGCCCCCACCGCCCCCCCCTGGCTACGCGCCTGTCCATGTAGCTGCGATATAATATTACACTAAGATGATTAATCCTACCTTATTTGCCTGCCCACCGATTCTCAAAATTGTAAATGTTTTCTTCTTACTTCTATATCGTCACGTTCGAACAAGACGTATAACACGTATATCCAGTATAATAATGTCCTTCAGATCAGATCAGAGTTATATGCTATATTCGTCCCATTAATTGCACCGATACCCCGTATGTTAATGACATTGGCAAATTCATCCATGCCTATACAAATAGGCATGCATGGATGCTCATGTTGAGAATTTGCCAATGTCATTAACATGAGGGGTATCGGTGCAATGGGAAAACTCAGAAATCATAATTAATTAGGTTGTATTTTGATGAGCTATATATACTTATATCTATATTCACGATAAGCGAGCTGACCTGATGGAACAATTATTAAATACACCCCTGTATTATTTGAAAATATTTTAATGGGATTTTCGGTCGATATTCTCTCACACATTATTACAGAAATGCATGAAACAAGATCGACTATAGCACGACACTTTGAACTTTATTGAAAGAGAGCATCTTGGCCCCGTAGGGGCAAATAAAGGCTTAAACATTAATTATTACATGTACATGTATAAAGGTTTAACAATAACATATTTACAATTATTATACAGGATAAAACATATTGGTGCCATTATTTCGTGGGCAGTGATTTACAAATGTATCAGCTGACAGACGGGGAAGTTTGCAGAAATACCATTACTGAGATGAAAGCATTTTTCCTAAACTTTCTTTTATTCTATAATTGACACAAGCACTGGATTTTTCTATAGAAGAATACAAACTTTGAATGAATTGGTCATCTTTTCTTTTCTTAATATTAGCTTTCAACCAGAAAATGTCACATGACTACGATGACCATATCCCATTAAAACCACAATCTATAATAATTCCTTTAACATGTTTAACACATGAACGGCGGGTATTCCCCGACGTCTATTGTATTTCTGTGGTATTCCCCAACGAAAATTATGTGTGCATTCCCGCTCTCTCGCGTGGACGAATGATGGCGCATGTCATGGCGCAAACCCCCAGTTCCATTGTCGAAAAAACACCACAATTAATGGTCTGAATAAATTTTAGACCATAACATTTTATTTTATCAGGATTGTCTTGATTGTACCTTCTTCTTCCTACTCATCTTCCTCATCTTTTTCTTCCTTTTTTCTTCTTCTTCTTAGCCAATTGCTGAATTAATAATGCTTGTATTCAAAGAGCGGTAGGCCTACTAAAAGGTCAATTCCACCCCAGAAAAATGTTTATTTGAATAAAAATAGAAAATTCAAACTAGCATATAACGCTAAAAGTTTAATCAAAATCGGATGTAAAATAAAAAAGCTATGACATTTTAAAGTTTCATTTATTATTATTTTTTTTTCAAGTTACAAAACAGAGCTATGCTCAACTCAGCGACATGCAAATGAGATAGTCGATGATATCCCTCACTCACAATTTCTTTTGTATTTTATTGTTTGAATTCTGATTTCAGTTTAAATGCAGATTTGACAGCTTGACTGAACCATACTATTTTAGGAAATTGGCTATACAATCTCCTAATATTTATATAAAAGTTAGGTCCTACCTTAATTCTTGCTCGCCAGAAGATAGAATGGGGTCCAGCCGCTCAGATAAATTGCACAAATCCGTGAATAGAAATATATACACTTCACAATTTCAAATAGATTAGAAAAAGGGACAGATGTCACAAAATGACTCGCGAAGTAATGAGCTCATTAAATATGCAGAGTGAATATAGACTTCGAAGGAGTGGAAGTGACGGTAAGAAGTAAGAATTGGAAAATGTAGAGAGATAAGTATAAGTTGATCCTCCACAAGATTTGAGTCGATCCTCACTAGCAGCTGGATGAGATGGTCAGCATGAGTGGTCAGGACGAAGGCAGAGAGTAGAGTCATGATGTGGTAGAGAAAACAAGTTGTTTTTACCAACATCAGAAAAGATGAGACAAAGAAATAAGCGCCAAAAAGGGAGGCAAAACGCAGTTGAAAAGAACAAAGAAGAGAGAAGCAGACTGTGAGAAAAGCAAACATGCAAGCATCTCTGTAGTGATGTTGTATACCTCCCAGGACCAAAATCCAGTTGAAACCAATTAGAGCAAAACCAATTGAAACCAGTTGGCCAACTGGTTTCAATAGGGAAATTGGAACAACTGGAACCAATTGAAACCAGTTGCCAACTGGTTCCAGTTAAAACCAATTGGGCAACTGGAACCAGTTGGCAATTGGTTTCAATTGGTTCCAGATGAAACCAATTTAAGCAACCAGTTGCCAACTGGTTACAATTGGTTCAAGTTGTTCCAATTTCCCTATTAAAACCAGTTGAATCCAATTGGAGGCAACTGGTTTCAATTGGTTCCAGTTGAAACCAATTGGAGGCAACTGGTTTCAACTGGATCCAGTTGAAACTAATTGGTTTCCAACTGGATCCAATTGGAAATTCCAGTTGGAATGACTTAATTAATGACAAATTAATTAGAATTTGCACTAACTATTGCTCATGCCAACAAAGAAGCAGTGCTATATGTTTATTAATACCAATGTAAAGGGCATTGATAAAATAGACTTTCTTCATGTATATATATTTATATGAAAGATCTTCAAATATATGTATTTGTATTTGATGTAATTTGGTAACAGTTAGTGGTGTACTAATTATCTTGTAATCTGTTTTAATTATAATCTATAACATTTATGAACATGGTTTTCACTGCTAAGCATTCTAAACACTTATCTGAAACAAGTATGATACTTGAATTAGAAAAGAATTAAATAGATACATTTTAAATGATGATGAATCACATAAAACATTAATCTGTGTACACTGGCAGATAATATGCAAATTAACTGGTTTCAATTGGAACCAGTTGGGTAACTGGAAAATTTCCAATTGGAAACCAATTGGAAGTCATTTCCAGTTACCCAACTGGATCCAGTTAGGATTTCCATGCAGTTACCCAACAGGTTCCAATTAGAATTAATTTCCAGTTAATCACCTTTCCAGTTAGAAGTCATCTCCAGTTACCCAATTGGTTCCAATTAGAAATCATTTCCAGTTGGAAGTCATTTCCAGTTACCCAATTGGTTCCAGTTAGGATTTCCAGTTACCCAACTGGTTCCAGTTAGAAATCATTTCCAGTTAGAAGTCATTTCCAGTTAGAAGTCATTTCCAGTTACCCAACTGGTTCCAGTTAGAAATCCTTTCCAGTTGGAAGTCATTTCCAGTTACCCAACTGGTTCCAGTTAGGATTTCCAGTTACACAACTGGTTCCAGTTAGAAATCGTTTCCAGTTAGAAGTCATTTCCAGTTACCCAACTGGTTCCAGTTAGGATTTCCAGTTACCCATCTGGTTCCAGTTAGAAATCATTTCCAGTTGGAAGTCATTTCCAGTTACCCAACTGGTTCCAGTTAGGATTTCCAGTTACCCAACTGGTTCCAGTTAGAAATCATTTCCAGTTAGAAGTCATTTCCAGCTACCCAACTGGTTCCAGTTAGGATTTCCAGTTACCCAACTGGTTCCAGTTAGGATTTCCAGTTGCCCAACTGGTTTCAATTGGTTTCAACTGGAAATTGTTATATTCCAGTTAAAACCAATTGAAACCAATTGAAACCAGTTGGAAATCCAACTGGTTTCAATTGGATTTTGGTCCTGGGCTGCAAGTTCATTGCAATAAACAAGGGACAATGAAAGGATGTTTGCTCCAAGTCTAAGAACAAAAGAAAGGTTGTTTCTCAATATAAGAATGTGTTTGCCAAGTAGATTTGGACAGAAAATGAGTTGGCTTGCTCTGTGAATGTACAGTATTGTAGTACATACACATGGCGTGAACAAGTGAGAATATATGAAATTGGAAATAAAAGAAAGAATTTATATACATATACAGAATGTTGAAATATAAATGAAAATATATACAAGGAAAGAATATATAGATGTAGATATATAAAAAGATATAGTCAAGTCACTACAGTAGCTCCCCCCTAGATTTGTACCGAATAGAAATGTAGTAACAAATCGACAAGGGAAAGTAAAAGGGAACTTGGCTATATAAAACAAGAAAATAAAAGGAGTGGAAACATCAGTGAATTTTGAGAAATGTTTCAACCATCTCCGAAAAATTGAACGTACTTGGCAGGAAACCTGACATGGCGACCAGAACGGGTCTTACGAATTTCGGGAGGCATATGCTTGTCATCAGGATCCCCTGCCAAGTCCGTGGAGTTGGATTGTTGATGAACTTGGTCAGGTGGATCTTGATGATGAAATGGAGTGGTAGCCTCCTGCTCGATGAAAGCCGGTTTCAGTCTGTCGACACTGACATTTTCATGTTTACCATTATAATCAATGGTAAAATACTTGTCAGTGCGACGGATGACTCGGAAGGGTCCTCTGTATGGAGGCTGCAATGGCTTTGTAACAGTATCATCTCTAAGAAAGATGTGAGATGAAGAATGGAGTTCAGGATGTACCTGCGTTCGAGTTTGCTGTTTTCTAGTAGGAGTGGGATGTACTTCCCGCATCATTCTCTTTAGTCTGTGGGCATAGTTAGATGGGTCATCGGCAGAATCAATTTGTGAAGGAGCTACAAATTGTGCAGGTAGAGTGACTGTAGTCCCAAATACTAGTTCTGCTGCAGAGCATCCAATGTCCGCCTTGATTGCTGTGCGTATACCTAGCAAGACTAAAGGGAGTGACTCAGTCCAACGGACCTTGTTATGAGCTTTGAGAGAGGCTTTAAGTTGGCGATGAAAACGCTCCACTAAACCATTTGCGGCAGGATGGTATGCTGTTGTGCGGATGCGTTTAGTGCCGAGGAGGTTGGTGAGCGCAAGGAAAAGTGCTGACTCAAATTGCCTACCTCTGTCTGTTGTGATGGTAGTAGGTGCGCCAAACACTGCTACCCATCTGGCCACAAATGCTCGCGCTACCGTCTCCGCAGTGATGTCTGGGATAGGGATAGCTTCTGGCCATCTGGTGTAGCGATCAACACAAGTAAGAAGATAATTGTTACCCTCTGATGAAGGAAGCGGGCCAACAAGATCAATGTGCACATGAGAGAAGCGTGCATCAGGTGAAGTGAAAGTACCAAGTGGTGCTTTGGTGTGCCGATGTACTTTACACTTTTGACATTCGAGGCATGTTTTGGCCCATTTTCTGACATCAGCGTTGATGCTAGGCCAAACAAAGCGCTCTGTAATGAGCTTTTGAGTAGCTCTGATTCCTGGATGAGAAAGTCCATGAAGGGAATCAAAAATAGCTCTTCTATGTTTGACTGGTACCAAAGGCCTGGCAGTACCAGTTGATATATCGCACAGAATGGTAGTGGTAGAACCTGGGAGAGCAATTGACTTGAGTTGAAGTGAGGAGTCTTTCACCTCAGTTTCATCTTCCTGATCTTTTGCGATGGCCGCAAAGTCTATGATTGAGGAAGAATCAACTCTGTCAATATACAGACGAGAGAGGGCGTCTGCTGCTGTGTTCTCCTTACCTGAAATGTGCTGTATATCAGAAGTGAACTGAGAAATGAAATCGAGTTGTCGGATTTCACGTGGCGAATGCCTATCCGGTTTCGATTTGAGTGCATGGGTAAGAGGTTTGTGGTCAGTGTAGATAGTAAATGACCTACCTTCAATTAGGAGATGACGGAAGTGCTTGATACCAAGGTATGCTGCAAGCAACTCCCTACCGAATGTGCTGTATTTGGTTTCAGCGGGTTGTAACCTCTTAGAGAAGAAAGCCAGAGGTTGCCAAACTCCATTTACTCGTTGTTGGATAGCTCCCCCAACCCCTACGTCAGAAGCGTCGACTAGTAGGCACAAGGGAACATCAGTGCGAGGGTGCACAAGAACAGTAGAGTTAGCCAATTGATCTTTAGCATGATTGAAAGCAAGAAGCTCTTTCTCTCCAAGATCAATTGGCATGTTCTTTTTTGTTCTGTTTTTCAACAGATCAGTCAGTTGTTGCAGCACCTCTGCACAACGAGGAATATGAATCGCCTGTAGAAGTTTATCAATCCCAGGAATTCTCGAAGTTTGGTGAGTGACGTAGGTGCGGGAAAATCACGGATGATTTTCACTTTGTCGCTAAGAGGGCGGATTCCGGTGTTGTCCACCATATGTCCGAGAAAAGATAGCGATGAAGCACCAAACTGACATTTCGAGAGATTGACGATGATGCCATACTCCTGCAGGCGATCGAAAAGCTGACGGAGATGTGTCACATGTTCATCCTTAGAGGAACTGGCTACCAGTATATCATCCAGATAAACATAGACAAATGGGAGGCCGTGAATGACGGTGTCCATCAATCGCTGGAATGTTTGCGCTGCATTCCTAAGGCCGAATGGCATTCGAACAAATTCGAATAAGCCGAATGGAGTGGTCACGGCAGTCTTGTGAATGTCGCTAGGCTCGACTGGGATCTGATGATATGCCCTAACGAGATCAATTTTAGAAAAAATTGTCTTACCTGCAAGAGCTGAAGAGAAATCTTGCAAGTGTGGGATAGGGTATCGATCCGGGACTGTGCGAGCGTTGAGCAAACGATAATCACCACAAGGCCGCCAGTCCCCTGGCGTCTTCTTGGGAACCATGTGCAATGGACTTGACCAGTTGCTCTCAGATTGTCGGATAATGCCAAGTTCAAGCATGTGCTCAAACTCTGCCTGGGCAATTCTCTGACGATCTGGAGCAAGACGACGAGGGCGCGCTGCCGCGGGCGGGCCTCGAGTTGGGATGTGATGCGTGGTATTATGTTTCACTTCTGAGTGCTTGTAAACCGGTCGTGTGATATCCGGATACTGACGGAGAATGGAGTGAAATCGCTCCGATGTGTCATGTTGAACATACATCGGGCTTATAGTACCAGTATATGAACCACATCCCTGGACTGTAAGAGTGGTTTTGGTGTCTATCAATCGGCGGTGTTTGATATCCACCAACAGTCCAAATAGGTCAAGAAAATCGGCACCCAAAATCGGCGTAGGTATGTCTGTCACAACAAATATCCAGCGGAAAACACGCCGTAAACCGAGATCAAGTGTGAAAGACTTTTGTCCGAAAGTCTTGATTGGTGATCGATTTACAGCCTGTAGTTGGATATTTGTCGCGTCAACCCTAGCCGGTTTTCCCAATTTTGAATGAGGGAAAATGCTCACCTCAGCACCTGTGTCGACGAGATAGCGTGTACCAGTTGTGTACTTATCGTTGACAAAGAAAAGGCGACTGGGTTGGGTGCTGCCAAGGGGGTTAGTCGCCGCTATTCCTTGGCGGGGTCGTTTCCCTGGGCCTGTCTTGCTGAGAAAGAGCAAGGACTAATGCACTTTTGAGCACTGCTCCCATATTTCCAGTGATACCAGCACTGGGCACCTGCATGCTGTTCACTGCGATGCGGGCTGCGCGAAACTGATTGTGGGCGCTTGATCGAGTCCTTCGACGTCGGGGTCACCAGTTTAGGAAATTGGCAAAGCCGATCTCCTAATATTTATATAAAAGTTAGGTCCTACCTTAATTCTTGCTCGCCAGAAGATAGAATGGGATCCAGCCGCTCAGAATCTCAGATAAATTGCACAAATCCGTGAATAGAAATATATACACTTCACAATTTCATATACAGTAGATAAAGGGACAGATGTCACAAAATGTCTCGCGAAGTAATGAGCTCATTAAATATGCAGAGAATATAGACTTCGAAGGAGTGGAAGTGACGGTAAGGAATAAGATTGGAAAATGCAGAGGAATAATTAAGTATAAGTTGATCCTCCACAAGATTTGATTCAATCCTCACTAGCAGCTGGATGAGATGGTCAGCATGAGTGGACAGGACGAAGGCAGAGAGTAGAGTGATGATGTGGTAGAGAAAACAAGTTGTTTTTACCAACATCAGAAAAGATGAGACAAAGAAATAAGCGCCAAAAAGGGGGCATAACACAGTTGAGAAGAACAAAGAAGAGAGAAGCAGACTGTGAGAAAAGCAAACATGCAAGCATCTCTGTATGATGTTGTATACCTGCAAGTTCATTGCAATAAACAAGGAACAATGAAAGGATGTTTGCTCCAAGTCTAGGAACAAAAGAAAGGTTGTTTCTCAATATAAGAATGTGTTTGCCAAGTAGATTTGGACAGAAAATGAGTTGGCTTGCTCTGTGAATGTACAGTATTGTAGTACATACACATGGCGTGAACAAGTGAGAATATATGAAATTGGAAATAAAAGAAAGAATTTATATACATATACAGAATGTTGAAATATAAATGAAAATATATACAGGGAAAGAATATATAGATGTAGATATATAAAAAGATATAGTCAAGTCACTACAAGTATAAGTTGATCCTCCACAAGATTTGAGTCGATCCTCACTAGCAGCTGGATGAGATGGTCAGCATGAGTGGTCAGGACGAAGGCAGAGAGTAGAGTCATGATGTGGTAGAGAAAACAAGTTGTTTTTACCAACATCAGAAAAGATGAGACAAAGAAATAAGCGCCAAAAAGGGAGGCAAAACGCAGTTGAAAAGAACAAAGAAGAGAGAAGCAGACTGTGAGAAAAGCAAACATGCAAGCATCTCTGTAGTGATGTTGTATACCTGCAAGTTCATTGCAATAAACAAGGGACAATGAAAGGATGTTTGCTCCAAGTCTAAGAACAAAAGAAAGGTTGTTTCTCAATATAAGAATGTGTTTGCCAAGTAGATTTGGACAGAAAATGAGTTGGCTTGCTCTGTGAATGTACAGTATTGTAGTACATACACATGGCGTGAACAAGTGAGAATATATGAAATTGGAAATAAAAGAAAGAATTTATATACATATACAGAATGTTGAAATATAAATGAAAATATATACAAGGAAAGAATATATAGATGTAGATATATAAAAAGATATAGTCAAGTCACTACACTATAAAATGCTGGTTCCATATTGTTTAGGGAGAAATTAATCGTTGTTTCACTTGACAATGAGAAGAAAATTAGAATATTTCACTTCTCATATAATAAAATACTATATGTACTCGAGACAAAACTGCAAAACTAAGACCTAATTAACCAACTACAAAACTGAGACACTGTGCAGGGGCCGCGGAACGGGGGGGGGGGGGGGGCTGGGGGGGGGGCTTCAGCCCCCCACTTTTTTTCCAAAACCGTGTACAAAAATGTAAAAATGACCATATGATTGTGTTTTTTAGCATGGTCAGCCCCCCCCACTTTTGGCTCAGCCCCCCCCCCCCCCACTTTGACAACCGTTCCGCGGCCCCTGCTGTGTAATACCCATTGGATGAAGCCGAGTCTGTACAGTAACTGGATCACAGACTATAGGCTGCATAACAATGAGCAAGACAAATTAATCAAAATTGACAAAATAGACAAATTAATCATGGGCGTAAATATTCATATCTAAATGTGCGTGCCTTATAGAACCCAATATAACAACAACAACAACAAGAATTACCAGGGATTACACAGGGAGTTAGTTTTAGTTGGTTAGGTCTTAGTTTTGTAGTTTTTTTTGTGATATATGGGTCTTGGGTCTTAGGTCTTCATTTTGTAGACACCCTATGAAAACCCACTTCGAGCAAGGCGCAAAGCAGGGGCCGCGGAACGGTTTTCAAAGTGGGGGGGGGGGGGGGGGGGCTGACCATGCAAAAAATCACAATCATATGGTCATTTTTACGTTTTTGTACACGGTTTTGGAAAAAGTGGGGGATGAAGCACCCCAGCCCCCCCCCCCGCTTCCGCAGCCCCTTATGTTTAATTCATTTGGATATTGATTTCATTATGTTTTATTATCATGATCATATAGTCAATCGGACGTATTGAATTGTGAATGGGTGAATGAAATGTCTCACTGGCTCCAATGGCGTAATGTATACCAAAAAATTAAGCGGCTACACATGGCGTATCAGGTAAAATTCTTAAAATTTGTTAACGAGCGAAGCGACCGAGCAAAGATTTTGACAATTTTATTTAAAATCCAATTTTGTGATACTTTTTTTCGAAATATTCAGAAAGTGATATCGTATTTTTCCCTTCTCTTTTGTCCTTTCTCTTTTGTTTTTCTTGGTCGTGATTTTGTATCTATTTATTTATTTATTTTTTTTTTTTTGGGGGGGGGGGGAGCAAGCGTTCGTCCCAAGCCCCCCCCCCCCATCACTGTATTTGTGTCTGTGTTTGGCTCGACCGCAAAATGTTGCCCATACTCAATCAGGAATGGATCCAGGACTTGTCCGCTATGGGACGTACAGGCCTGGGAACGATTTCTTCAGAATAAATAAATGAATAAACAAGTAATTGAGCAAACATATAAATAAATGAATAGATAGATATATAAATAAATAGATACATGAAAAAATAGATGAAACAATAAATGAATATATAAAAATGAATAAATAAACTAAAGAAATAAGTTTTTTTGTCATAACTCTAGGATCATACGGCGTCCCATATATTGGTGCTGCATGTTGTTGGTATAGTAACCCACAACACAAATGATCTTTGTTTACCTTTTCATCAATGCTACCGCGCTCTCGTCCAACTCCACTTAAATAAGGAAGGCCCCCAAATTTTCACTTTTTTGACACACAGGGACTGTCTCATCATCATGTCTTCTCACTTTAGTGCAAACCAGGTAGGCCTTTATGAATTGAATCTTTTAACCGTATGATTTATTTTTGTACATTCCGAAATCTTCCACTCGTACACTTCTTCTCACTCAGGCTCAGCTCAGCTCGGCAAGCCCATGCAGTGGCAGTGCCATGCTGGCACTGTGGCAGTGGCACCATTGACTACCCTCTCCCGGAGCTACGGCGGCGGAGTTTCGCTGTGAATCGCACTGCCCCTGACCATGTATACTAATTCTACTGGCAAGCAGAATAGCACAGGACTATTTTAACAATTAGCTGAATTTAATGAAGACATGTATCTGCTAAATTATCATTGCCAGCTGATGGAAAATTGTAGTAACTTTGCCTTTGGAAAAGTCTAAAATTAATTTCAGAATTGGTTGTTAATCAATGACATTCAATCATTTCATGTTGTTATTGTTATAAAAATAATCATTGTTACATGTAATTTATTTTGAATCTCTCTGATGAATGCACTAACAATAGTGTATGGGTGTATTGTAAGCAGCTAGTGCATTATAATTAATAATTTATACCAATATTGAGAGTTTCAGTTCCATTTATAGCCACACTACCGTAGGCGGCGGAAGTGGGGGGATGGGGGGGACGTGTCCCCCCCTAAATTATTTTTTTTTGCTTGTCAAAAAATTTTGGTTGATATATAACCTTTTTTTTTTTGCTTGTCAAAAAATTTTGGTGGTCCCCCCCTAAATTGTTCAGCTTCCGCCCCCAATGCACACTACCCCATTTCTATCCCCCTTTATCTTATTTTTTCTTTCTTTCAACAGTATGAACAAGCATTTGACAGCAGAAGACTGCAGAACTTTCAAATCCCTAAAACGTACAAAGAGGTAAGTTTTTTCTTCTAAGAATGCAAGGAGAAGAATTTACCGCAAAGGAAGTGTTTATCACTGGGTGTTTTAGGGGGCAGAGAAGTAGCCTAGATTGATTTCTTCAGAATAATTCACAAGCAACTAAGGAAAACATTTTAAATCTGTTATTAAAGTGCTCCCTGAAAAAGAAAACAGGGCTCGGGCATTTTGAAGCGAGTCACTTTTCTTACAAAATGGAGTTTCGATTTTTCCTTAGTTGTTTTCATTGGTGCCAGGCAGAAGCACTATAGCTTGTCTGTGAACCAACTTAGGTCTTCATTATACTTATAGGCCTATTATGGTAGAAACTCGAAAGTAAAAAAGAAAATCTTTACACATTTCAAAGTCAATGTAATTAGGAGTGGGCTATAAATGGATGATTTGGGGTTTTACTGTGCCAAAAGTTTTTTTGTATTCCTTTTACCTTATCTCAACATGAAATGATAATATTTTTTGTCTCGGGTCCGAGAATAATGTGTGCCGGGCCAAAATCCAAAATGGCCGCCAAACCCCCCAAAATTACAGTTTTGGCCACAACTTCTTTATTTGGTGGTCTTTTTTTCTGGTTTTGGTGTCTATTCATATGTTTTGGGGGGCAGACAATATGTTTTACCTGAAATTAGTACTTAAAAACCATTATTTGTAGAGTTAAAGGGTTATTTTACCTAATTTTACACATTTTTAGACCCATTTTCAGCAAAAAATTAGGTTTCATCGTCTTGTGGTTCTTGGATATTGGACAATACGAGTTCCACAATAGCAAGTAGTTTCATATAGCTATATTGCTCTTATTCCTCTACTTTGGGTTAGATCTACGGATATTTTTGAAATATATCTTATTAAATAAAAAATGTTGTTTATCCATCTATAGGGGCCATACAGTATACAATGTATTGTACATACTGCACTGCATACATGTATGTCCATGCATTGGCCACCATGGCAAGGTCTACAGGTAGATATATATATAAACTATAGTGTCATGTTGAGATACATTACAAGGAATAGATAAAAACTGTTGGCATATTAAATTGACAAAAAAAAGTATTTTGACCCCTGTATAGCCCACTCCTAATGTAATGGGGAAAAAATGATGTAATAATCCCAATTAAAGCTGGTTATGTTCATATTGTTTGCGATGTCAGTTGTAACTTTATGTATGGGTTAATGTTCCTCACATATTTATACACTTCAGCAGTGAAAGGAGTCAAATAACTCAGAGAATAAAAGGAGAGAAAAAGAAGGGAGAAACATGAGGAAAGATTGAGAGGAAGAAATCAAAGATAAAGGAAAAAGAAGAAGAGGAAGAAGGAGGAGGAGACTAAAGAATTAAAAATAAAATAAGAAAGTTCTGAAATGATATTTGGTTGAATGCTAATTTGAAAGTGTACAAAGACATATGTGTTTTGTAGACTAAAAATGCATAAATTTCATGATGATTACAAATTTCATTCCTTCAGAAATAGTAGTGAGATAATTTGTCTATTGATGTACTGAAGGTACAAATAAACCCCATTTTGATTTTTTTTCTGAGAAGATTTTTTTAATTCACGGAACAAGGGAAGCTGCTCTCATTAACGATGTCACAATAAAAAAATTAAATTCTAAGAAATTTTTGTATCTTTAGTGGATTTACCTCAAAACTTAACAAATTGTAATATTTTGCTCTACTATTTTTACAATAAACTTTTTTCAGTGTGAACTTCCCCTTTAAGTGCCTTAGAACTAACCAAATTATTAATTAATTCTCCAGATTAATGTTCTCTACTCCTTTTGCCTTGACAGAGACCTTCATCCTATGAGGGCTTTACCCAAATCATAGCCACTGACCGCGGCCATCTAAAACCAGGCGTACCACGATCTGAAGATTCCCCTTGGGGTAATTTCGTCGGGACGTGGGATATGCCAAAGAAGATTCCCGGCAATGTGACTACCTACATGGCTAGAGGTGATCCAGCCGTTGAGAATATCAAGAAGACAAGAGCGGAGCACAATGAATATATGAGACAAGCGGTTTCACCGGACAAGACTCTGTCACTTGAACCTATGGTATAATAAAGCTTGAATTATATTTTAGGCGGTGGCTAGCTAATTTAGTTTAAGTTTATTTCTCATTTCTTTTTAAAAACAGAATGCATTCTAAACAGCTATACATGCTTGAATCATGTTTGAGGTGGTGGCTTATTTTTTCCAGTTTGTTTCTCATGTCTTACAAGAAACAAAATCAATGCTTGAATCATATTTTAGGTGTGGACTTATTTAAGTTCATTTTGTTTCTCTTTTCTTAAAACAATAAGCCCCATGCTGGGAATTAACCCAGGACTTTTCATGCGGAGTCCGATGCCTTAGACCACACGACCATGGCACTGCCACCTTTATTGATATTTGAAAGCAGTTATATGATGTTCCCCCCCCCCCCATTACTAGTCATAGCCATTTGACATGCATATTTACAAACAATTTAGCACTCAAGGGCCCGTATTCTGAAGTCAGGTTTAACTTAGACCATGGTCTAACTCTGTGCTAAAATTATGGGAAGCCAAAAGTGTCAAAATTTTTATTAAGTTGTACGTTTCTTATGTTTACTGTGCTCTTTCCTGATCCTTCGATGGTGAAGACAATCATCTATTTAAATACTTCCTAGACAATTATGAATGATTTTAGAGCCGAATGAGCTGTATGATATCTCTACCAGTAGTGATTTATGTAACAATTGGCTATCCATACTTAAACCACAACTTTAAACCTGAGTTCATTAAGTTAAACCCAACTTTAGAATACGGGTCTCAGTGATTAATATTTTATGTTTCTCTTTACATTTTTACAGCCACAAGTTACTAAAGCTGCAGAAGAAGATAGACCGTATAACCCAAGCCCAGAAGCGCTAGCATCATAGAAATATAATCACTACTTTGCCATGATCCTCATCAATATATTGTATCTCCATTCTCTGATGGTTATCATGTGAAGTGAAAGGATTTTCTTCTGTTTTGTAAATGTAGATTTGCGAATAATGCCAAATTCTTCTTAAACAGTTACCATAGAGACGCGAATGTGATTTATACCTCATTTTGATTGACACTGCCAAGCAGAGAAAGTCAAAGATGCTCTGAATATGTTAAAGAGACAAGCATGCTATATGGTGGTCGTGTTGCGGACTGAAATTAATGTAATAGCAAGGATGGATATTTTAGGTATTGCATGGTGCATGTTACACAAAGAGAAACAATCAATCTTACAATCAATTATGAATCTCAATTTCCTGAATTACTTCCATTGACCAGTAATTGATCTCATCTGTAAGAGTGATTTATCCTTCAGGTTTCTTGGCCCAGGGGTCCGTTGCAGAAAGAGTTGCGTTTAAACGCAAGTAAAAAAATCAATCGCAAGTCCCAAATGCGCGCTGTTGATTGGTTGAAAATCAAGTTGCACATGATTTTAGAGTTGCGATTGATTGCAACTCTTTCTGCAACGGACCCCAGGTGGCATACAAATAAATCATGTACTTTAAAGTTCTAAGAATCAGATATTCATAACCAAATCAATACCTGGTTTATAATATCAGTATCACAGTGTCAATTATTTTATGTGATACTTGTATTTGTCATTGGCAGTTTTTAATTTTCATGATAAAGACGGTCAAGGATAGTTTTCTTGAAAGCTCTGTCCCCTTCTCTCTCCCTTTCTCTCTAGAGTTATCAATTTCCTTTAAGTGGTGTGGTAAATGAATCATCTGATTTTTTAAAATCCTTACTTATTAATACTTGAAGATGGATTATATAAAGTGTTTGGAAAAGATGATTATTTTGCTGTCAAAACAGGCACATTTGCCCTAGTTCACAAAGGAAATTTTGAACCATATAGTGGGAATTTAAACCGTTCCTAGTTTTCTTTGCAATTAATTGGTCAATGTCCATGTGAAGATCTGAAGAAAATATGTAATTTGATCTGGATCGCGTAACACAAAGGATAGCGATTAATCATAAACTTGATTTTCATGATTAATTCTACATTGTAGTCAATGCAATCAATTGTAAAAATATGTTGTATGATGATTGCTAAGCTTTGTGGTACGGGCCTGAGAGTATGCGTAAATCTCCAAAAGGAATTCAAATCGATTTTGTGCATTTGGGTCACTGTAACATTTCACAATTTTTCATAGTAGTTTTTAGTGGAAAAATTATTTGCATATCAATTTTTTTCTTGACAGATATTTTCTAAGAATAATGTGCTTTTTGAATGTTTTTCTAGTGTTGATTTCAGAAGAAAATTTGCACCCCACGTAATCATGCATAATAACCTATAAATTATCGGTTTGTCCAAGGTTGTGGAATCATTTATTTCATTTTGAAATTATGATGCCATCTGTTTGCCCATGCAACTCTAACTAAGAGCCAGCTATTGTAAAATTTGATGTAAACTATGATGGCAACATAATTTTAGTGATAAATGCAAATGGTTGAAAGTATGGTATCCTTTCTTCCTTCAAATATTAAAGCATTTGGTATAAATATTGTGTAGAGAAATAAATGACGAAAAAATTGTTGGTCTATTGTGCATAATATAAGACATTGTCTCATACAATATATACCGGTACAAAGAACACCGAGTTATGTGTAAAAAAAATTAAATCATGTAAGTTATGAATTGTCATTAATATATGAATCATTTGTTTCTATTCTAACATGCTTTCTGCAATTGTAATATTCGACTTATTTCTTCTTTGGATATTGTAACTGTATATTAGATTGTAAATATATAAATGGTGTAAATTAAATATTAAAAAATCTGAAATTGATTATTCTGAACACTTATTCTTATTTCATTGATCGTAACATAGGTTTATGAAACTGGCCAACCCCATTATTTGTTGCAAACTTTCCAATTAGTGTTTCCTGCAGTAGTTTGCCATTCATGTTTACTCATTCACCCATTATAAGCTACTGAAATGAATGCCTCTGATTGGCTGAGAGTAGATTTGCTGGAGGAGTATTCATTGATAAAAACACTTCATGAAATGCTATGTATGTTTAGTTTTGCACTGTTCCAATGAAACATCACAAATCTTGGCACCTAGCTGGTCTGTGATATCATGCCCCCACTCTCCTTTTCTTAGATATTAACGATATATGAAATCCTTTTGTATGCTTGTGTCATATCTTTGTAACAAACTATTTGCACCAATTATAATCAGATCAGATTTATTTCCAACAGAAATGACATAAATATTGATACAAATCATTTTCATATATTTATAACAAATATTTACGATACAAATCATTATAATTATATTAAAAAACATCAATGATAATTATCATAAAGATATATATACAAAATATGGTGCATTTTGTAGACAAATTATAATATAAAATATATAATTCAAATAGAAATCATCTTACATAAGTAGGTGAGTAATCCTACATAATAGATAATACCGTATAGGGGCGGATCCAGGATTTTTCGAAGGGGGGGGGGGCACATTTGACAAGCAAAAAAAAAAAGGTTTTCACAAAAAATTAAAGGGATTTCGTCCACGAAAAAAAATTGACCAGCAAAAAAAAAAGGTCTTCACTTACAAAAGGGGGAGCACACTTCTGTTTTAACGGTATTTTTACATTACAAATTTTAATTGTGCCTCTCAAAAGGGGCAAGGGCCGGCATGTGCCCCCCCCCCTGGATCCGCCACTGATACAGTGAAATTATTGAAAAAAGGGGAAATTGTACCACCAGCTCTAGCCATGTCATACAGAATTGTTTCTGTGCAACAATTCTTAACTGAAATTGACTTTGCCCTTTTCCACCAGATTTTAATGAATATTCTCAATGTTATATCATGTATCATTCTGGCAAAAGCGTAACGACCGTCAATTTTTTTTTTTCCATAAACATTTTGAGAAAAATTTTTATTTTAGGGTATTTTCGCAACATCAAACTTTATATATAGATATATATATATATTAGACGCCCGAACTCTTATCTAAGATGCTTGACCCAGTTGTACTAAAAAAATTAATCATCATATTGGCCCCGATATAGTCGTTCATGTTTATGAAATATTTCCCCTTAAGGCCTACTTAATACGACAAAACATTATTTTTTCAATATTGAGAAAAACTAAACACACATATAAAGGCTTAAGCCTCATATTTTTATGAAGTAAGAAGAAAGCTTTTTTTCATTCGATTTTAGGAACTATATAGACATTTTCTTCTCGTCCTCGATCTCCCCTATTCTTCTTCTTCTTCAGTTCTTTTGAGACGTTTCACTAATATGTGTTTGTGTGGCTCCGACCTGATAAAGTTTTTAATTTCTTATGAAATAATTTTCTAAGAATGACAATATGGAAAACTGAAAATTATTGACGCCCCGAAGTTAAGAGAGCGAGAGAGGGAGAAGGGGCCGGCCGGGGGGGGGGGGGGGGGGATTTTTAAGTTTCTTTTATAATTGCAACTATAGAAAGAAAGAAAAAACGTTTGGATTTTTCCCATCACAAAAGCATGAGTACCAATGTAATATCCGGTGTAATATATGCCATGATAATTTCATATCGATTAATTTTGAGCTGGATTGCAGAATATATAAAGCTGATAGCCATAACTGGCCACTGAAGTAGCTGTCGTCAACTGACCACTAGATGGCGACATTTCAAAAATATTTTGTCAGAGTTGAAAAAATAGTGAAGATCGTGAAGACTCGAATTCAGTGAAATTTGTGCCGTTGAATTGATTAAATTGATTAAACATGTTAAATGATAATGTAAGTTGATAAGGATGGCTGGAAATCAAAGTGATCTATACAGATGGAAGCGAATTACGTCGAAGAATAAGCCTGTGGCCTCGGTTACTAAGGTAAACTATCCATTTATTTTTTCATTCTTGTCCCATGTACTAAAAATTGTGCTGGCTAAAAATTGCTTCAACAAACTGGCAGAAGAAAAAAAAATTGCGATTTTTGTTTTCCTACTCAGTGAAACAATTAATGATTAAGTTAGGCACAGTCACTGTAAGTTACTTCTCAAGAAGGATGGGCGATTGAAGCTATACTCTAGTCTCGTGAATCTAGCCCAATTCCTAAATTCCCATTTTTCAACGGCAATTTCAACTCCATTTTTGTCCACATTTTTCGACATGATGGATTTTTTTAACTTTAAAAAATCCATGAAAAATGTGGGCAAAAATCGAGTTGAAATTGCCTTTAAAAATTAAAGGTCAAGTCCACCCCAGAAAAATGTTAATTTGAATAAATAGAGAAGAATCTAAATATCTAGCCCGGCCTATCTAGCAGTACTAGCATAGCATAATGCTGAAAATTTCATCAAAATAGGATGTAGTATTATACTATTAAGTAGTAATAAGAAAGTTATGACAATTAGGATTTAGGGTCTATGTCTGACATTTTAAATTGAAAAGTTTCACTTATTTTTCACAAAACAGTGATAACTGATATGCACAGCTCAGTGACATGCAAATGAGACGGTCGATATCCCCCAATCACTATATCTATTTTGTTTGTTTTTTATTGTTTGAATTATACATTATTTCATTTTTTACAGATTTGACAATAATGGCCAACTTGACTGAATAGTATTAAACTTTAAACAATACTAATTCCACAGGGAGGAATTACTTGCTTCACTTGACAATGAAGAGAAAATTTGAATATTTCTCTTATTTCATATAATAAAATAGCAAAGAAATAGTGAGTTGGTGACGTCATCAGTCTCCTCATTTGCTACCGACCAGGATGTGCACATAACTATCTTGAAATTAAGCAAAAAAGTTTAAAATGTCATTACTTCTTTACATGTATTTTACATCCGATATTTATGAAATTTTCAGTGTTATGCTTGTTGGATTTTTCTCGTTTTATTTAAATCAACTTTTTGTTGGGTGGACTTGTCCTTTAAGCAAAAAATTTAAATTGGTTTGCTGAAAAAAAAGAAATGGGAATTTAGGCTGGATAATTACTATATTGATGATACGATAATTGATATGTACATGTATAATTGTTGAGAAATAAAAATCCTTTGTTTTTCAATGTCTAGTTCTGAACATCTGTTCAGAGTAAGAAGGCACCAGATTTCTGGAGGAAAAAATTATGATACGATTCAGTCCTACTCGTTAACCTTGAAAATAGTATTCCATACATGTATTTCTTAACATGTGTTTTCAATGGGAATATTTTGGGCAATTTACAAAAATGAAGAGTCTTCCTTTCTCATCGTATTTCTTTCTTCCCTTTTTTTTTTAAACAAAAAAACTTCAAAAAGTTCATTTTTTTGTTTTCCATTTTTTTTTTCATTAAGTTCCCTTGAAAAGAATTTTGGAAAGCACTAAGTATACACATTTTTTTGATGCATTATTGCACATGATACACTGCTGGTCAATTACAATTACTATATCTCAGAAATTATTTTCTGAATAAATCTCAAGAACAGAGGGTTACCGGTATTCCTACCTATGTGACAGTCTGACAGATTATCAAGCGTTAAGCGTGCAATAATGTAACAGAATTTAAAGTGCCAAATGTCAAAAGAAATGTTGACCTGATCTAGTTAAGGGTATTGATGTCATAAGTTATGAGCTATTTTCTCTCTGATTGATATTTTATATTTTGTCTTTATTTTTTTTCTCACAGAAGTCCTCAAAACCAACTGATGATATTCAAGATTGGATCAAGGTAACATCCAAAAGTGCTTTCAAGAAGTTCAACAATGTCATCAATGTATTTGATTAAATTCAAGCTGCATTGTTTTCCACATATTAAAGTATATATTAATTCCTCATGGAATACTGGCTTGTGATTGGCTGTTGAGCAACATGCCATCATTGCCATGCTTAATATAAACGGTAATGTACAAATACTGATTAAAAATAGTGGGGACCAATGAATAGCGCAACAGGCTTGTTGGAATGGCCCCTGTTAATGTTCATAAATACACATAATATGTAGTGTATGTAATGATAAGTAATGTTCATGATATGTAGTATATGTTAGTTTAATAATGTTATGTTAATGTTCATAAATGCACATAATGCGTAGTATATACTTATATATACATAAAAACATATAGTGATATTACAGTAAAGCAGAAGGTAAGAGGTTGGGTAAGATTACTACAAAAGAAAAGGGTTGCTGGATGTACAATTAATGGCATTCGCCAATAAAATGTAAAAATAAATAATTTCTCCTAAAATTTTGCAAGAATAGTAAATCAATACTGCTGCCTATTTTAAAATCTTTGAATAGAGTATATACTCCAATAATAGTTCTATTCTAGTACATAAGTTCATGTTAAATTTTATTTGCCTGACATGTTTGACAAGAGCTGCATCAGTATGCAAAATTATTACAGTAACTTTGATTAAATATGTTTTAGAAAGTCGAAGAAGCATCCAACCAAGCAGCAGCAGTGACCTTTGGCCTTCCAGCTAGAGGTCAAAGGTCAAATGGATATCGTACAGTGGAGGCCACTCTAGACGCTGTACATGATCATGATGAGGCGTACAGTGAAGGTAGAACTTGATTGGTACAGCCAGCTTTGCTGTGGACTTGTGGTTTGGTCTCAAGACCCTGTTTATGAGTCACAGGGTTGAGGATTCAAAAGTACTTAACATAAGGGGCATTATTGACATAAAAATATTGGTTTCCATGACTGCTCCTGCGGCAATCGCTCCGATGGAAAATCTGCATGTGAAACCAAACTTAAAACCTAACCTCCAAAACTAAATAAATCCTTATTTTTGGTCTACATTATTCTGAATCAAAAGCTCTATTGCAACCCTAACTCTATAGATCTCTATGCCCTCTGGAACATTAAGACTGGAGGAAATGTTGAGGCATTTAAACCTTAAGAGTATGGCAGTATTGGGTCCATGATGAATTTATATTAGCTCTCGTGGTATTGTAAAATTGTTTTATTTTCTATGTTTCAGACTTGATATCTACTGTCTTACAGGCTCTGAAAACTAGAGTAATTGTTAAATAATGTAAGCAAGGATAATTGTTATGTATTATTTATTTATTTCTTTCCGCTCACCGCAGCACAAGACCTCCTTAGTCAGTGGATGGCTGAGAAATGCAACTTGGATGATCCTGTGATGATGTATGATGAGGATGAAAATGAGGGCGCACTTCAAGGGTCAACGGAGGTCAGATCTGCTCTGCGGAGTGAATGGGACGACATGCTAGAGAGGCATGATCCAATGCTAGTCAGCAAGACCAAATATACAACATCAGATGGTATGTAAAAACTGCATACCACAACAATAGTTAACTTCACAAACGTTTGTGCATGTTGATATATTTTTATAGGGTTACTCCATTTTTAGCTCATCCGATCTGGAGGGCCTTTAGGCATGTTTAATAAAGACTTACAACTTATTGTAAATTTGCCGTTATTGTTCTTACTATGGAAACCTGATATCAATCTTTTGCATTATTTGTTTTATTTTATTGCAGAACTGTATGCTGACATTGAGAGCAGGGATGACTACAGTACTGTGCAGAATATACTTGGTTCTCTTATGGAGAAAGAATTGATGGCACCAAAACAAAAGAAGAAACTTCAGTTGGCCAGTGAAGAAAAGAAGAAGACTGACCCAAGAACAACAATGGCTGCCAGGCAACAGAAGGTATTAATAGTGATTATGATGATTACAATAGGGAAAATAAATAAGGAAAGAAGGAAGGAAGGAAGGAGGGAGGGAGGGAGGAATGATGAGAAGGAGGAGTGGATAAGAAGAAGAAGAAAAAGAATTAGAAAAAGAAGGAGGAGGAGGAATCAACTGAACAAACTTTTATTTTTTTAAATATGAATTAATTGATTTGAAAATTATCAAATCGACAAGATTCTACACACATTAGAATAATTGTTTGTAATCATATTAATTGGCAAACTTCTAACATTTGAAAATTGTCATTCTATTTTCATTTACTTAGTATTTCAAATATTAGAATATTGAAAAATAAACAAAATTGTGCAATTATCAAGAAAAATAATAATGCCAATTTTAAGAATTAAGACTGAATAAGGTTTCAGGTGGTTAATTCTCCTTGATGTGATAACACAGGTTAAAGAGAACCGACTGAAGAAGGAGCTGGAACGCAAGCAGCAGCTGGAAACCAGGCAGGCCAAGAAGACGGCACAGTTACAGGCTAGACAGATGGTACAACAAGAAGAGAAAGAGAAGGCAATGAAGATACAGAGAGAAGAACAGATGATAAGAGAAGAGATGATGAGGATTAGAAAGGAATTACAAGAGCAGAAGAGATTGGAGGAGGAGGCACGAACAAGGTTAGAAACTGATTTTTTTTTTCTTTCTTTTTTTTTCTTTGTATTCTTCTTCTTCCTCAATTTTTTAAATGATCTTTTTGATAATTATGTGGAGCGTTGTGGCCCAGTAGATTAGTCTCCGGACTTTGAAACAGAGGGTCGTGGGTTCGAATCCCAGCCATGGCGTAATTTCCTTCAGCAAGAAACTTATCCACACTGTGCTGCACTCAACCCAAGTGAGGTGAATGGGTACTGGGTAGCAAGAAATTCCTTGAATGCTTTGAGCGCCTGGGCAGCCCAGCTGAAGCCGGGGTAATAATAGCAGGGCCTGCTGGGAGAAGAGTTTTCAGAACTGAAGTGGCTTCCCTGGGTAAATAAACCTATATTATTATTATTATATTTCTGTTTTCATGCAAACTAACTTGTTCAATGGACTGCATTCTCATTTAATCTCCAAAGCAATAAGCGTTTTAAAAGACATTGTCTTAGTATCCGTTTGTATGAATCACTTGATATCCTGGCCAGCTTACTAAGTGTTTCATAAAATGGATAATCATTAGTAGTTATATTGTTGTTTGTTTTGTGTGAATAACGGGCCTAGATCGCCTCGTATCTGTCTAATAAAATTGCCACTTAGCCTACACCCATCCTCATCCCACATTAATAATAATAATAATAATAATAATAAACAGTTCTTGTATAGCGCATATCACAATTATGAATAATGTCTCTATGCGCTTCCAAAGGACTTGGATATTATTACCCCAGCTGTAGCTTGGCTGCCGTAATTACTAAGATTACAGCGCACACGCATTTCAAGGAATAAATTATCTTATCCTAGTTCATATATTACCTGTTTGTCTTCTAAACATTTTGTATAATTGTCATTTACCATTTTGTCCAATATCCAGTTGCTCTAACACCACTTGGTCTATGTCATTAGATGAACTGATAATGATATATACTAATTTTTTTATTTCTGATAAAGCTCAAAATAGTAGCAAAGTAGACAGTGGAAATTAGACCATTCCGACTTTAGACTGAATGGAAATTAGACTTAGTTAATATTTAGACCAAAGGTAGTGTACACTAAAAAGCTATTGGACCAAATGGGTTTAGCCCATGTGGTCTGAGAAGTATACCAACTGCTTTCAGACCAAGTGGATATAAACAAAATCTGTATGTATCAAGAGCTGAGGTAGTCATGATGTTGTGAGTGTCTGATTCATTGGGTGGCCTCTCTCTAATCCAGTATTTTTTTTTCCACTAGGGATAAAGCAATCTTAGCGGAAGCTCGAAGAGAGGAAGACGAGAGACAAAGAAAGGAGGAGCTTGTAATGAGGAAGATAGAGAACGCTAGACAGCAGCAGATAGATGAAGATAGGAGAGCTAAGGAGGAGAGAATGATAAGAGATGCTCAAGAGGCTCGTAGGCTTACGGTAAGTGTGATCAAGAAATTTATTGGAGATCAGATGCTTCAAAGGTATTTCAACCCATTTTGCAACATTCTTGGATTAAACTTTAATCAAACCTGAATCGTAGTTTATCCCTCTGACAATATGGATATGTAAGAATGAAAAAATGTCCCGATTTTAAATCGATGGTCTAAAGAATTTGGATGCAAATATCAGGTTGACAAATACTAAAATTTATAAAAAGGCTGGCAAGAAGATTATGGCAAGCCAAAAGAATCTAGACGGGTAATAGTTATAAGAGAGATTGATTTGAGATGTTCTTGAAATAAATCATAAAAGATTTTAATTTATCATATCTCCATCATCAGACCCTTCAGAGTCACTTCCATGCGTGGTATCGGCTCGTCCAGGACCATCGGCTTCAGCTGGGTAAAGCGAGGGCGCTCTCCGAATGGCGATGTCTCCTGAAATCTTGGAACGCTTGGAGAGCTTTTGTCAGAGCATGCCGAGCTGAAAGGGAAGCCAAGCAAACTGAAATGGACATTAAGCTTTCCCACAGGTATAAAAAGATAATAAAACATACACGTACATCCTATCTTCCATGGCCACCCCCCCTTGTTGTTTTAAAAAAATAAACAAATTAATTTTTCTTCCAGTACTGCATTTTCTGCTTACACATTGAAGATTAGAAATAAACAGGGGATGATGGAAAATGTTTATAAACAAGGTAACACTGCTTTTAAGTATGTAAAATAAATGATCTTGAGGCTTTGATCGCATTGCCAATATTGATATTTTAGTTATTATTTTCATTAAAATAATATACACATTTGAAGGAAAGATACTGATGTATGTATTCAATTTGTGTAAAATTTCTCTCTTTCTTCTTGTGTTCTTTGCATGATCTTCATGGTTCATATATTGTTTGAAACTGCATCTTTTTGACCTTTTTGTTCCTTCTCTTTTTTCTATCCTGTACATGTATATATGCATATATAAATAAGTTGATTATATTTTCTTCATTTCCAAGGGGATCCACACTTTACAAGCTTTGCTTTTTAGTGGACCTCCCTCATTTCCATTTATGCTCAATATTATACTGTTTTTTGTTTTACGAAGTAAGAATGCTTGTCTGTAAAATTGTACTCCATTTGTATTACTTTATATTACTTTGTATTATGTTTTGAATGGAAATGGAATAAAGAATTGAATCTTTCTATTGCGCAGGAGAAAAATTGCGGCTGAGAATCATTACCGTCACCATCTCCTTCAGAAGACGTTTGTTGCTTGGCAGGTCTACGGTCATAAAGAAAGCCAAGAGAAGGAATTCAATGAGCAGCAATCGCAGAGACGATCTAAGATGGCTGCCTTCCTTGATGCTGCAGCGTCAGGCAAGCTTTGGACCAATCGTAGTCAGGAAGAGGAACTGACTCCTCGCTCCGATCGACCGGTCTCTGCCGGTAGGGTGATGGTGAGTGAAATAGGTTTCTACCATTTGTTGAAAATAAATTAAAAGTTTTAAGCTAGTATTAATAGATAATATGCAACACTAAACACGGCAATGCGCAGCATAAAAAGTACAAACAAAATAAATGGAAATAATGAAAATGTAAGACTTTTTTAAGCCAGGTGGCCGTTTCATAAAGCTGTTCGTAAGTTAAGAGCGACTTTAAGAACGACTGGTGATCCTCTCTTTGGTAAATGGTATACATGGTACACACCATAGGCAATGGTTTAGCGCGTAAGAAAGGATCACCAGTCGTTCTTAAAGTCGCTCTTAACTTACGAACAGCTTTATGAAACACCCACCCGGTAAATGTATTAGATGACATAACAAATGAGCAAAAATCCCCAAACTTACAGACATGAGAAGAACCTATATTAAACAAAATAAAATAAGCTGGAAAATACCCAGCAAAAGTAGAACATTGCTCCTAGAAAACAAGTTTATATAACTGATTGAATTAGGTTTGAAGTCAAGATTATGACAGTGTTGGTTTTCATAGTTTCTATAAGACTGTGATTGTAATACACATACTTTCACGCGCAGCACATGTTTTGTGTGGTGATCATATAGGGACGTTTGTAAAAATATGAAATCGAGTTCTGTGTTTTGAAAGAAGTATTGTCTTGTTTTGTTGTTGTAGGGGGCCAACTTTGATGGTGGAGATGGATCTGATCCCATCTCTAGCCGAAGTGATCCTTCTTCCCGACCTGGTTCTACACACACCAGACAGGAGAAAGGGACCAGGCACCAGTCTTCAAGGAAACCTAAACATGCATGGCAGGTTACAAGGAAACATGTTAATCTGACTGCAGAAGAAATAGCTTCAATTGGAGACAATATGGATGCTGCTTTGGCAGACAATCCAACAGCTGGACAACCTCCCTCTGGTGTGAAGCACTCCAAGGAAGGCAAAAGGCCTATTCAGTACACAGTGAATAATTTTGAACATCGATATTCTGCACAGCAGAAGCTTCTTGTTGAGCAACAGGAGCAGTTGAGGGAGCAAAGACGGTTGATAGAAGAGCTGCAACTGGGTCAAAAGCAACAGGCGATGAAGAAGCAGTTGGAGCAGATTCAAGATGGGGAGTATACACAGGACCTGGAAGAGCACCCTGAAGGACATCCATTGGATAACATGTTTAACAGAGGTCAAAGGTCAGCAAGGTGAGTCTAATCAAGTATTGCATACAAAGCAGCATTAAGTATTGATATTGATATGCCTGCATAATAGATCTGCACAATAATATAGAAATATGGGTAATTTTCCAAAGGCAAATCTCTTAGGACCATTTAAATCTGTTTTGACTGATTAGAAATTCAAATTAGAAGAGGTACATGTATATATTATTTACATAATCTGGGGGATGTTTCACAAAGATTAAGTATGACTTAGTCGCACTTAAATGGCGACGAGTTAATGATATGCAACGCGCAATCTTATTGATCAATATGCAGTAGTGCGCGTCCTCTTGGCATGATCTGTCCAATGATGTCATGCCTTTTATACCGCACGCAACTAGACATTTAAGTGCGACTCTAAGTCATACTTTAATCTTTGTGAAACACCCCCCAGGTCTCAAAATATTGGACTTACTTATTGTGGTGTAACGTTGAAACTTCAATGAATAGATGATATTGGGTTCATGTCAACAGTGTCATGATATTGTAAACAATATAGGGTTGGATGTGCTTCAGAAAAGAAATCTCCCTTGAAGTGCATTAAAACTTAGACATTATTCAACTCACAGGGTCCCAAGGAAATACTCATAAAAATGTCATCCCTAATCAATATTTGATTCCCATCTCCATTCTCGTATAATTCTTAGCTGAAAAAATGGTATGGACAGCATTGTAAAGTATCCCCTGTGTTTCTGTTTATTCATGAATCTGTGTAGATCTGACCTCAGTGCTGGGGACTCTACGTCAAGAACAAACTGGAGTGAAGAGTCAGCTTCTTCTAACAGGACAAGGTCAACCTCAAGGTCACAACCTCCTATACTCAAAGGTAAGAAAAAAATATTAATTGATAATATTTGCAATTGATTTCAAATTGCAATTAGCAATCTCTAACCACAATTAGAAAAGAGAGGACTCGAGGCTATTGTAGTTGTGGTAGAAGCAGTAGCATTATTCACTGTCGCCAGTGTATTATTCATAGTAGTCATAGTTTAACTGTAGAAAATGAAGTAGTTAAAGGAGAATGAAACCCTTGAAACCAGCTGAATCCATATTGTTGAAAGTTTGAGGAAGATTGAATGAATAATAAGAAAGTTATGAGCATTTGAATATTGAGATCACTAATGCCATGTAGATCCTCCCATTGGCAATGCGACCAAGATCTGTGATGTCACACAGGTACAACTCCCTCATTACTTTAATACTTATTTCACTTATATTCTCACTTTTATAGAGTCTATCACAAGGTGAGGTGTTCTCTTTATGAGAGGACAAGTACAGAGGTTTCACAACATTATATCATTGATGAATCGTTTGTCATATGATTAGAATGAGCAAAAAGAGATGTTTTGAGGTATATTTTCAGTGTCCAAAAGGGGAGAGTTGTTCATCTGTGACATCATAGATCTTGGTCGCATTGCCAATGGGAGGATCTCCATAGCATTAGTGATCTCGACATTGAAATGCTCATAACTCTTCTATTGCTAGTCCTATTTTACTCAAATTTTTGTTGATCTTATTCTTTGATTTTTCTGCTTTCACAAAAGCTAACTTGCTCCAAGAGTTTCATTCTCCTTTAATAACAATAACAATAATTACTTACAATAATATTATTACCCTGGCAGTGGTAAATGTTTACAGCGCACCCAGGTACCCATTTATCTCACCTGAATGCAGCACAATGTGGTTAAATCTTTTGCTGAAGGAAAACGCACCATGGCTAGGAATCGAACCCACGCTCCTCAGATTGAAAGATGAGAGTTATAACCACTAGACCACGATGCCCCCATCATTTATAATGTGAGCGGATGCTCTTGTAAACCAAACTTTTCTATCGTCAGTTGGCTCTTATTAAAGCTAAATTAAAGTAGTTGCAGTAAAACACTAATTTCGTGAGAAAGTCTGTAAAACCAAGGTTAAGTATGACTATATCATCGTGGATCTAGATCTGGTACAGTTACATAAACTGAACTTTGTGAAGCTATAAAATCTAAGCTGAAATACGATCACACTGAAGATCGCCAACACAGATAGGCACACGTGGGACAGTGTATTATTATTGCTGAAATAAAGACCCAACGGAAGTGACCGAATCCGCGCTTATTTTGCTTATTTCTCAGCAATTACACAATTTCTTTCAAAATCCTTTGGCACGTATTTTTTATTCATACAAACAGACACTTGGGTGGTCATTATATTAGATTCTGTAAAAATTCATTTTGAGATCGTTACCAGAACTGGAATTTACCTTTAACTAGTGATTGTTCAAGCAGTTTTTTTGTAAGGATTTAGAAAATAATATATTTGTGTTTTTATTTTTATACAGGAATGGAGGATAGAGCAGCTCAAAGGGCAAAATTGAAAGCAGAGCGTGAGGAGAAACATAAACAGAAAGAAAGAAAAAAACTGGTAATGATCATTTTGAAGAAAACTTCAATCATTTTCATTTAAAAGCATTGGCTAACATTGATTTGTCTTTTAAAAAATTTGAGCTGCGAGGTCCCACTTGTAACATGTGTCTGTAATATGTTACAAAAATGAAGCCCAGAGAAAATCGCGTCTGAAAATTATTATTTAGTGCTTCAAAAAAAAAGTGAAATATAAAGTGACCGGAAACACCATCTTAATTTCAACACATACACTTATGTGATCTATTATTATCGGCACGATAGAAATCACACAAAATGATGTAGTCGATTATAAGGTATTAAAAGCATTTCTTTTGATTTTTTTGCTGGTTTCAGAGTTTTTAGGTTGATAGAAAGGCATCCATGTACATATTTCATCCCTCCTTTGTTTTGTTTTTTAATTACATGTCTATAACGTTAACTTATGCCTTTAATTAAATCAATTGTTTTGCTTGATTTATTTTTATATGGAATATAGGCCTAATGCAGCAATGTTTATCATAAAATATAATTGCTTCTTTGATATTTCTGAAATTCATGCTCTACATTTATTATCGTGAAGTATCTTTGATATACATGAAATATATCCATACTTCTTTGATATCTATTAAAAATATATTTTTTTGGTATTCATAAAATATATGCAACTTCTTTCATTGATGTTAATAAGTGGAATACTTTACATTCAAAATGCATACAGGTATTATTCCATTCTCTTGTATTTGTGAATTTTTTTTTTTCATAAGATATCAATCTTCATCACTTGTACTCCCTATTGCTCATCTACTCCATGCTGCAAGGATTTCTCAACTTGTGTTTTCTTCTGCTCCAGGTCATCAATTTTCATCTTGTTTACAGTCCCTTTATGGACTTAAAATTATTTCACGAAACATACTTCTCACTCTCATCATTCTCATCTTTTAATTGTCATTCCACCATCTAACAGAGTCCTAGTCGTTACTACCTAAATGGTGAACCATAAGCTTATTCTATTATACAATGATTCATTTATTATTATTATTTTTGTTTTGTTTATTATGATGATTTTTAGAAAGAGATGCAGGAAGAAGAGGAAAGAAAGGTAGCTGCAGAGGAGGCTGAGAAGAAAGCAGCAATTGAGAAGAGAAGAGAGGAGAAAAGACTTGCTAAACAGGTATCATGCATTTGTTATGTTCATACCTATCACTGTCATGCAGTTACCCATCATCAAGTATTCTGTATTTGATAGTCTATTTGAATTTTGGGATGCTTCGAGTATGTGATTAAATTTGGAAATTACAAATGTAAAAAAAATATTCACATCTTATTATGTCCTTATTTTTACATTACTAGTGCCGGGGAAGGGGGGGGGGATATCTTCCATTGACGAGTGGATACCATGCGTGACCAAAAAAGCACACAAAAAGGATATCTTTTTTTTCAAGATAGGGCATGTTACGTACGTAACGTAATAAGGGTGTCAAAAACACTAAAATAATTAAATTTCGCTAGGAAACTACGTGTTTACAGTCCAATTTGCGAGGGTATAAAAAGAATAAAATACTTTGTAAAGGATGTTATTTTTGCCTAGTGTTTAGGGTTTGATTTGAGCGAGGTGTGTGGGGTGGTACTAAACCCAATGGAAGTAAAGGTAAAGCCGATGTCTGTGATCATGTCCGTGACAAGATGTAGGGGGTCAATTCAGGGAACACTTGTCAAGGGTACCGTTTGTTTCCAATACTTGTTACGGGTAAGGTTTCACACGCCAATACAGGTACATTTTCAGAACATGGAAAATACTTGTTTAGGGTGCTTTTCGAAACCGCATGGTCTCCATTGTCAATAGAAGTGCCCCCCCCCCCCATTACTAGTAGTGATCAAATTATGAGAAAAAGTGTTTTCCCTTTTATTTGTTTTCAACTCATTCTGAGATTTGCTGTGAACTTGTTACCAAAACATAGGACAGACTTTACAGAATAAACTCAATGGGTGATTTCAAGTGCGTTGTTGGCCTTGGTGTTGTCACTGTTGGTGTTGGTGTTGAAATTTGGATTGCTTCCCCTACCTCCAAAACTTATTCAAAGTTTGTAAAACTGATCCAGATCACATTATTGACATTTCAACAACTAGTGAGTGACTTTTCGGGACCATCTTCATTTTATGTTTGGTGTTATAATCATATAAAAATTGACCAACACCAAAAGGTCAACACTGAACTTGAAATCACCCAATGATAGTATTTAGTGGCAGGGCCAAGGGAGATTGCAGGGCAATTGAAAGTTTTGTTGTAAACTTCATCCTTTTACAGAGAGAGCAGGAGAAATTGGATCGCATTGAAAAATCACGGCGGCAGATGGCACAAGCAGATGCTCACTATCAGAGTTCGCTGCTCCGTCATTACGGCTTCAAGCCATGGTGTAAACTGGTACACATGTCAAGACAGAATATGCAGGTAGGTACAGCGAACTGGTAGTGCTCTATAATTTTGTTTTTACAAGAGCATTTTATGTTATTTTTTTCATAAGCAGACCTGCCAACTTTAATATTAAACTTTCAAGAAGAAGGGAGATCTTTCTCTGTCCCACGCAATCCAACGATGGAAGTCAGTTTATGAATCAGGTTGATGTTGAAAATCTGCAGTTTTTCACTGGAAAATCATTCAATTATCAGATAGTTTCCCTTACAATCAGGGAGACTTGGCAGCATTGTATAAGGGGACCTGAAAAAACAGCCAGCAGATATCAGTGATGACAGATCACATTTCTCCTTGCATTTACTCTGGCTCTTAGCTTTAACAGGCACTTTTGGTACTAAGAGAGGAGCTGATCTTTGCCAAAGTTTTTGACATTTGACCTGTATAATTCAAAAAATGATAAAATTGATGAAAATCAAATTTTGTCAATTTTGTAGTGCAAAATGATTTTCATATCAATGTGTGTGTGTTACTTTTGTGTCATATTTGTATTCAAGCATTGGTTTGTGAGCTTTCATGATTAATTTGTTAAGTTTTATATACATTGCAAACTCGGGGGTAGATAGGTAATCAGGGCCCCATTTCATGAAAAGTTGCGGTGATAGCAACTCTTGCTGGAATGTCCACTTTCATGGGAAGAGCCAATCAGGAAGCAGTATTTTTCTCTGTTATGGTAGTTGTCATTCCAGCAAGACTTTCTCTTATAGCAACTTTTATGAAATGGGGCCCGTCTTACAAAAAGTTACATTGATACGATCAACATCAACTATGGACGGCCAGCAACGCCCACATCTGAAATACATATTTGTTTAAATTATTTTCTAGAGATGATGTATATTCATACATTCATCCCTCTCTTAAATATTCAGTGTGATTCTCTTTGTTTACTGTACTAAGAATTATGGTAAGGATGGATTTCCATACAGTTGAGATTGATTGGATCAATCGTTACTCTTTGTAAGACGGGGCCCATGTGATAGTGCTGATAGTAGTTCAAAAAATGAATTCATTTATTCTTGCAGGTTGCAGTGGATCATCACAGTCATAACTTGCTTCACACAGTACTATTATCATGGCATCACATGACACAGGAAGTAATTCAACGTAAGAATGACCTCGCTGATGTCAGGTTCCAAGAGATTCTTCTAAGAAGAAGTTTCAATTCGTGGAAGAGGGTAAGAAAATCACCTTAAATTTCTATCACAATGAATAAAAGTGGATGAATGAAGAAATGTTTAATTGTAATTTTCCAATGTTAGTGATTAGAAAGAAAAAGTGGTTCATAAATGGCTGAAAAATCATAGAAATAAAGTCTTTTGCAATGACATCCTGTAGAAAGTCACATGTTTAATCCCGATATTATTTTTGTCTTTTTATGTTAGGTTTTTCCCCCCCCCCCCCTTTTTTGTCAAATTATATTTTTTTCAGCCTGGAATAGTATTAGTAGTAGTATGATTTTATTGCAGCAAGAAAAAAAAAATGGGAAAAAGAAAAAGGTTCAAAAAGTGAAAAAATCCAGTGTATAGAGTACAATAATTATCATAATGATTATAAATGTGACATCAAATCAATCAAGATTAAGAGTTTTGAATCGTCAATCAAGAGTACTCCTTTAAGAATGATGAAAAAAAATTAACTTGCTTCTGTAAAACCTCATACTTTACCCTTGATATCAGAAGTCTCTCGTATAGCATTCTACAATAAATGCAGCGAGGTTACCATGGCTTTATAGGCCAAGTTACTGTTACACACTCGGGCGTTTTAAAGAATATATACCTGCTAGGTAGCCATTTACCTCACCTGGGTTGCAATTACGCCATGGCTGGGATTTGAACCCACAACCCTTTGTTTCATAGTCTGCAGACTATTCTCCTTGGCTACAATGTTTTAATGAACTTCCCATCACTGAATCTCTTAACTTTAATAGTCTTTTAATTTCGTGTTATTTCTTAACTTTTAATTTCTTATCATGTCTTTAGTTTGGACATTACCAGTCCATACAGCTTCAGAAGGCTAGAAGGCATTATCTCCGCAGACTGAAATCTAAAGCCTTGTTGCGATGGAGAGATTGGGTGACGGATGAGAGAATAAGGGCGTGGCAAGCAGAGGAGAGAGCCGAGGAACACGATACAAGGTAAGCAAGGCTCTGTTTTCTTTATATGCCTCTGCCAACCATAGATTGCTGTAAGATGCATATATTTTAGCTGTCCTTCCACTTATCCACCTGTGTCATTTTATTCTTGCGATAATTAAAGAATTTGATTGAAGTGTATCATTTTAATGCTCATGATCTAAATATTCATGTTTGTTGAAGTTTCGTATAGTGGATTTTAAGGTGGATGATCTTATTTTTTCTAGTCTTGAATTTATTTTTTTCTAAAAATTTTGACAAGTTGTACATCATTTAAATGCTAAGAAAATGTTTTTTTCAAACTTAGTAAAACTAACTAAATAAATAGTAACAACTTCGAATGACTTTCAGTTTTGACATTGTTGGTCACATTAAGTTTTTCTCATCTGTTGTACTTTCCAAGTTTTTTTTTTCCAATTTTGGCAGGTTATATATCATTTCAGAGCTTAGGATCTGCATTTTTAAACCTTGCAAACAATTTAGAATGTATTTCAGCTGACTCATTGTGGGTTTTGAGGCAAATGGTCACATTTTTTCTCTCGTGTGTGCTTGTATATTCCACCACCAGCCGGATAATGAAGACAGCATTCCGTGCTTGGAGACGATACCCCAAGATGCTGAAGGAAGAGAGAGCTAAGGAGATCCGGCGACAGGAAATAAGGAGGAAAGTTGCATCTATTATTCCAGACTTTGGACTTACATGAATGATGATAAAAATTAATCTAGCTAATTTGGCATTTTTATCAATCACTTCATCAGATGTTTTGCAGACCAACTGTTACACACCCTGGTTTTAAGGATTGAATTCCTGCCAGGCCCTCATTTACTTCATCTGGGTCGAGTGCAGCACAGTTTGAATAAATTTGTTGCTGAAGGAAAACTGGCCATGGCTAGGATTTGAACCCATGGCCCTTTGATTGAAAGACAAGAGTCAGAACCACTAAACCATGACGCACCCACCATGAAAATGATTAGGGCTCCAATTCAGTTTTACTTATTCAATTACTGTAAACTCAGAAGTATAGATAAATATGAAATATAGATGTCTCGTTAATATGTTATCCCATCATGGTACATGAAGTTCATGGATTCTGTGCCAGTGAGGCCTGCACAAATTTGAAAACTCACAAAATGTCAGTGGCTTCTTATGGTTATTTATTGCTAATGCAGCTCAATCCATCTGCCATGCCAGCCAAATGGTGACACAACATTATGCTTCTACAACAATTGTTCCTGGCTTTAGTTTGCCTTCAGATTTTAATAGGTTAAAGCTAAATGAACGTAGTTGCAGTAAAACACTGATTTCGTGAGAAAGTCTGTAAAACCAAGGTACAGTATTGAAATATCATTGTGGATCTGGTACAGTTACATAAACTGAACTTTGTGAAATCATAATATCTAGCTAAAAAAACAATCACACTGAAGATCGCCAACACAGATAGGCACACGTGGGACAGTGTATTATTATTGCTGGAATAAAGACCCGACGGAAGTGACCGAATCCGCGCTTATTTTGCTTATTTCTCAGCAATTACACAATTTCTTCCAGAATCCTTTGGCACATATTTTTTATTCATACAAACAGACACTTTGGTGATCATTATATTAAATTCTGTAAAAAGTCATTTTGAGATCGTTCCCACAACTGGAAAATATCTTTTAAGGGTGAGCGTTGTGATAAGGTGTTATGTTATGTTCAGGGTTAGGTATATGGTACGGTAAAGTGTTAAATCCAGGGTTGAAGTTGGCCATTCAGCTACTGTGTGGAATTTATAGCTGAACAATTGTTGCCAGAGATGTCATGTATTCAGCCAACACCCTCATGTACATACGAATATAGCTGATTTTGCACCTAAGAATATGTTCCAGTAGTGTGTAAACTAGTATATAACTTCACAAACCGCTTTATGAAACCTTGTGACTCGTAAATAATACTTTGGGCCAAATCAGAATCTTGATCAATATGAATCCTATCGGCGTAAGTTGAAGCCAGGGTCACATTTCATAACACATTAACACTTTCTATAACAAGTTTACTGTACGCCAATCAGATTGAATGATTTTAGTACATTTAAATCGTGATTGCATATTTGTTATAATAACAAGTTGTTTGAAACGGGCCCCTTATCTCTGAAGATCTTAATTTTCTTATGCATATGCATGTGAATGCAAAGTTAATAACAATGAAAGTAACTGAAATTAACAAGAATGATAAGAAATGATGTGCAATGTGAAATTACATGTATTCCTTCAGTAAATTTAGGGGAAAAATAGATTTGATCTTATTAGACTAAGTGTGTGACATCAACTATTCTCCTTGATTTGATTGCCATGAAATGTACTTGATCTTTATATTACATGTATTGGAAAATTTAGATTGTGGGGGAAGGATATTCTAGTGCATATTATATCATGTATCACTGCTTTGGGTGTGAACAGGGACAATTTTCCTGTGCCTACAATAATAAGTACTTTCACAGTCCTATGGATAGCTGTACAAATCAGATTATGATAATAAGTTAATAAAGGCAACATCAATTTATGATTATCTGTTATGTATTGTACTCATTAACCTGTTTTTATTCCAGGTGATGGTATTATGAGAAAGGAGAAGGGGCAAGAGAGAGAGAATAGGAGCAAATGAGCGAGAGTGGAGGGTGAGAGAGCGGGCGGGGGGATGAGTGCAAATGTTAGAGGGGTACATGAGAGAGACAAGAGCAAATGAGAAAGAGTGAGAGAGGGAGAAAGACCAAGCAAGTGAGCAAGGCCAGAGAGAGGAGAGTAAAGCCCGTCTCACACTATGCGATTCGTTGCGATCCGAATTTCAAATTAATTGTGACATTTGATATGGATATTTCAACTAATAAAATATTACCTCCCTGAATGAATAAAACAATTTCAATTCTAAATTGTAATGACGTCATCTGCTTTTCTCCGACCATAGTGCTTGCCGCAAAGTAGAATATGATTTTAGTTTTCCTAACAATATGTCAAACTTTAAATAAAATATTTTTACTTCTTGGAACTTTCATATTTAATGCAAAATGCGATTTCTTGAAAAATTGCATCGCACCAGATCGCATAGTGTGAGACGGGCTTAAGAGGGAGGGGGAAAAGAAGAGGTAAGCACTTAAGAATCTAGAAAGACAGAAAGAGGAGATGGGGTTGAAAGAGAATAGGGATATCAAAATAATCATGGAGAGAGATGGGGCTGTAATTATAGAGCACCCGACATAAAGAGCAATTAGAATACAGGACAATGACATGTGAAATATTTCATGAAACGTTTGATCAGTGATTTTTAACTTGCAATTGTTATAAGCTACTGAAATCCTCGCTTCTGATTGGCTGAAAGCAAATTTCAGTGACAAATCATTTTATAAAAACATTCCCTGATCAACACAAGAAAAAAACGGGAATAATTCATACAGATGAAACAATTACCAGAGTCGGACCATTTTATGAACAGTTCATAATCTTGTTTTATTTTAACTGGTTGCTCTTGGGAGCAACCAAATTCATTTACAGAATATAAAATACATCCAAAAATGATAGTTTATACACTATAATAGTACACATCATTTGTAAATTAATGATGCTAGGAAAATCGGCTCCAACCTCACTCATGAATGTAATGTTTCAACTAATAGTAACATTCAAAACATAACACTGAGGTAATGATGGACCTGTTAACAAAACAAATAGCTCCTTATTACCAAACATAAAAAATTGAAATGTTATTGTAAAACTCCCCATATTTTAATACATAAAACTCAATCTCTGTGGCTACATGTATAAGGACATGGTCATAGTTGTCTGATAATCAAATAACAATTAATATTTTAATGTAAATATTGACCCAATTGGCTCAAGCCGATACAAATACAGCAAATGTTGCTGTGTTGGGGATACAAACTTTAAAGTGCTCTTAATCTATTTTAATTTTTCTTCACTTTTGTTGACATTTACACGATATTGATAATACTCAATAATTCAAATGATCTGGGTTTTCATTGCATTTAGTACCCTGAATAGACATAAATAAAGGAAAATGGAAACTCATGAAAGAGGGATGTCATCAGGTGCAATAATTTTCAAATCACACTTCAATTCCTAGCTGCACAAACAGTTACCTGTATATACACATCATTGGAACGCATGTTAATGAGTGCACCGATGACATCACACACCCACATATTTTCTATCAAATAAGTGACAAAGTGAAATTTCTGTTACAGGGTGAGCGCTTTTCTTCCAATGACCAACTTTCTTGAATGAGTTTCCAAATGCAAATGATGTAAAAAATATAAATATCAATATTAAATAGCCTTAATTATCAATTGATTCAATTTGACACATTTTCACACAATACTGACATAGGGTCATATCAAAATTGAGATACCCATTTGACCTGCAATTAATCCCCCCCCCCTTAAAAAAATCATACACATTTTAACAAAAAGGCTCTTTGAAATACCCCCCCCTCCCCCAACCCAGGAAACGTGATGATATTCTCATCTTATCATGGGCATTCACTGTTTTCGTGACAATTCAGTATGCTTCATTTTGTTTTCAAAGAAAATTGAGCGAATTTCCTAAAAAGAAAAAAATTATGACATTGATGGATTTCCAGACTTGAGATGGATCGGATCAACTGTGACTCTTCGTAAGACAGGGCCATGGTGAATGTTTTCACCAATATTTTTATTTTTCATCAGACAAGTTGTCAGATCTTGATAATGATTGGCCGAGAAGCATTTTTTACCATGGCAACCGTCGGATGAAAAATGTGACAGGTCCTGTCATGAACGCTCCCCAGGTGACAATAATCATGAATAATTTGATGGAATTGAAATTCAAATAGGAGTAAGGGCTGGAGCTATAACATCCTTTTGCACGGAGCCACAATATAGGAACATTTGCCAACAGGGTTCTGATTGGATACAACATGGCGGATACGGCTCCAAAAGCCACTCACAAAACAATATAATGGATTCCATATTGTAACTAGATAAACAAAATTAGTGAATCTCTAAAGGCTTGTTCAGACATGGCGCAACAAATCGCTGCAACAAACCGATGAAATAATGCGTTCAGACGTGACAAGACATACCACCCTTCTCAATCAATAAAAGCACATACACATCAAATGTATAAATATTCCATCTGTGATTGCAAACCTGGGGCCCGTTTCATAAAGAGTTACAACTGTTGTAACTTTACCATTATGGCAACTACCATGGCAACAGGGCTCAGCAGCCAATCAAAAGCAAGGTTCCCATGGTAGTCGCCATAATGGCAGTTACAACAGTTTTAACTCTTCATGAAACGGGCCATAGAACTGAAATATAATTTTGCAATTACACTCTTAAAGCTAACATAACCGACTCCAAATCAACCAACGGTTTGTCATTGAAATTAATGTAATAGATTTGGTCGGTCTGAAGCAGATTCATTGGTGTGACTATAACATTAGGATTGGTCCAAGCATTTAAAGGAAACCAAAACCCAAGAAGAGAAGCTCTCCATTTGTTTTGTACACAGATTTTCCTCATTATCCTTCAAATTGCATCTTGCCTCCTTCTGAGCACAACATATGTCATGGGAAAGTATAATTCACACCACATATGTTGAGGTCAGGAGGAGATAATGTGAAATATGTAAAATAAAGGGGAAAATCTGGAAATTTGTGTACAAAACAAATGGAGATTTGTCCACCAAATCAGCCATTTTGAAGCACTTTTGCCAATTTGAGGATCCCATAGAAAGTAGAACAAGACTTTTTAAACGTCCATAACTTGCTTATTTCATAACCGATTTTGATGAAACTGTTTTTTGTTATTGTTCCTCTCATTTTACTCTTTCCAATAAGGTTGCTTCTCTTCTTGGGTTTTGGTTTCCTTTAAACTTTGACAAAACTGTCATCTTGTCACTGTCTCTTTAATCTTGTCTCATTGGAAACATTTCATGAGGCAAATAGTCATTGATTATTCACTGACTCTTGTTACAAGCTACTAAAATCCCTGCAATCTGATTGGTCCAGAGCAAATTTGTCAATGAATATCTCTGACTATATGTTTCATGAAATAAACAATCAATGAAATTGTTATAAGCTACCAAAATCACTGCAATCTGATTGGTCCAGAGCAAATTTGTCAATGAATATCTCTGACATGTTTCATAAAACAAATAATCAATGATTTTTACTGAATACTGTTATAAACTACCAAAAGCCCTGCAATCAGATTGGTTCAGAGCAAATTCGTTTCATAAAACAAATAATAATTTTCACTGACTCTTGTTATAAGCTACCAAAATCCTTGCAATCTGATTGGCTCAGAGCAAATATGTCAGAGAAAATAATTGACTATATGTTTCATGATTCATCAATGAATTTCACTGAATATTATAAGCCACCAAAATCCCTGCAATCTGATTGGATAGCAGTATATTTGTCAGTGAAAATCATTGACTATATGTTTCATGAAAAATTCCCGCGATATCGCATACATTTAGTACATAAAAACATGGCATTGGTTCGTTGGATCACTTGGTGGCGCCGTGTCTGAGCAAGCCTTGATTAGATGGGGGTGTGCATTCATCCTATCATAAGACCAAAACCAAATCTACATTGATTTTTCCACTGGTTGATGACACCACTCAAGATAAAAGAGAACGGCATTGGTTGAAGTCTCTTCTCTAATACTGCTGCTACTGTCCAATTTGTGTCTACCATGCCTGAAAGGGAGAGAAAGTAAAAAATATATATTTCAATAATCAAGTTAACATCATGGGAAAGAATCTCGATGAAATCATTTCAAACCATGATTTGCCCAATATGCAAGTCTCTTCTCTTTTAAACTCTGCTGCTAACGTCCAATTTGTGTCTACCATGCCTGAAAGAGAAAGTAGAAAATAGATATTTCAAAAATCAAGTTAACATCATGGGACAGAAAATATATATCATTAACAACCACAATGACATCATTTTAAAGCATGATTTGCCCAATATGTAAGTCTCTTCTCTAGCACCGCTGCTACCGTCGAATTTGTGTCTACGGTACCATGCCTGCATGGGACAGAAAGTGAATGAGATGAAATGCTGTCAAATATCCATGATATGAGCAGATCATTAAATGAAGAATGAAAGAAAATAGATGTAAATAAAATTAGGGAATGTCTTTTACATCACTCTTTCATTGTACCTGCCTATGAATGAAATTATGAAAATTAATAATCTTTTAGACGTAATAAAACTTAATGCAGGCTTTGAATGACTTACCTTTGGATTCAATATTAAAACACTACTTGATAAAATCCTAATAAACCATTCCCTATTGGTAACTGGAATAAGCTGGTTTGTGCACAAAGCCTATTGGAATTACAGAATCTAGAACCTAACTCCTTCCTACCTTTGAATACAACATTTAAAACACTATTTGTTACAGTCCAAATGAACCATTGCATACTGGAATCGGCTGGTTTGTGTACAAAGCCTATGGAAATTACACAATTCAGTAGGCAACTGATTAATAAACCACTATAGCTTTGTACAACATTTCACTTTGTAACAACTCCAATTATATTGGGAAGCCATTGCCTTTGAATGTTTTTATACATATATGACGCTATAAATATGCTGTTCATCATCCTCATCTCCATCATCATCATCATCACCGTCATCATCATCATCATCATCACCACCATCATCACCATCATCACCACCATCATCATCACCATCACCATCATCATAATCATCATCACCATCATCATCATCATCATCACATCATCATCATCACCATCATTATCACCATCATCATCATCACCGTCATCACCATCTTCACCATCATCATCATCATCATCATCATTAATAATCAATAACCTGCTGGTATCGGTTGGTCCTATGGTTATTATCATTACATGTCATCACCATCAACATCAACATCATCATCATCATCATCATCATCATCATCATCATCATCATCACCATCATCATCATCACCACCATCACCATCATTACCGTTATCACCATCATCATCACCATCATCATCATCACCATCATCATCACCATCATCATCACCATTATCATCACCACCATCATCACCACATACCTGCCAACCTTTGATAATAAACAAGTGGAACGCCTCTGGCAGTCTCGCCTGCATCACGCAATTTAATATAGCAGCAGTGCTAACTTTGAAAACTACTATAAAATAATCATTCACAAAAACATCATTCATATAATGACATAATACCACGTTCATTGACCATAAATTACATTTGAACGGAGACTTAAGACTGTCAACTACACCCATGTCCACATTTCATTCACTCTATCCATAAACTTTCAAAGTTATGATGGCACTTCAACAATTACCCCAACATGGCCTAAGTTTATTGACCTTAACTGACCTTTGACTTGGTTTTGTGACCTGAAACTCACAGGGGATGTTCAGTGATGCTTGATTACTCTTATATCCCAAGTTTTATGAACTAGATCCATAAACTTTCAGAGTTAGGATGGTAATTCAACAAATACCCCCAACACGGCCAAAGTTAATTGACCTTTAATGACCTTTGACCATGGTCATGTGACCTGAAACTCGTACAGGATGTTCAGTGATACTTGATTACTCTTATGTCCAAGTTTTATGAACTAGATCCATAAACTTTCAGAGTTAGGATGGTAATTTAACATATACCCTCAACACAGCCAAAGTTCATTGACCTTAAATGACCATTGACCATGGTCATGTGACATGTAACTCGCACAGGATATTCAGTGGTACTTGATTAACCTAATGTCCAAGTTTCATGAACTAAATCCATAAATTTTCAAAGTTATGATGGTAATTCAACAAATACCCCCAACTTGGCCAAAGTTCATTGACCCTAAATGACCTTTGACCTTGGTCATGTGACCTGAAACTCAGGCAGGATGTTCACTAATACTTGATTAACCTTATGTTAAAGTTTCATGGACTAGATCCATAAATTTTCAAAGTTATGATAGTAATTAAAAAAATACCCCCAACCTGACCAAAGTTCATTGACCCTAAATGACCTTTGACCTTGGTCATGTGACCTGAAACTCAGGCAGGATGTTCACTAATACTTGATTAACCTTATGCCCAAGTTTCATGAACTAGGTCTATATACTTTCTAAGTTATGATGTCATTTCAAAAACTTAACCTTAGGTTAAGATTTGATGTTGACGCCGCCGCCGTCGGAAAAGCGGCGCCTATAGTCTCGCTCTACTATGCAGGCGAGACAAAAAATCAGTATCAATACTACAAGGGCACCGAGTGGGTGTCCGGCCCGTTTTAACGGTAGGCCTAGGGGCTCTTTGCATTTTCAGCATGTAAGAGTAGCGCATTTCCCTACACTTTTTAAAGCAAATATACCCTCATAATCTACCTTTATGTAATTACATATCATTTTTCAATTAAAAGAAGGTCTTTAAATATCACTTTTGTGACAAAAAAACACCCAGTTTCATGCAGGTGTGATTTGTTTTCATTTAAATCTATGAATTTTTCTTGTTCACCAGAGCTCTCAAAAACTATAATTTTGAATATATTTTTGAGAGCCCTCTATTGGTGGAAAGTGAGATTGATGCAGATCTTCATCTCCGCAGATTCTCTTTTTAATTAGAAAAAATTAATTTCAATAATTCAATTGAGTTATGGGCCAAGGCATAGGCCTATTTTTATGATGAATTTAGATCTAAGTTGGGCCTAACTTACTGTATGAAAAACTGACGTGCCAAAAAATCAAACATTTATCCAGCCTATATCAAGAGAAAATAAGCCAAACATTGACAATCATATTCATGTTATTTCACCGCACAGGGGTTACTGACTGAGGACAAAACCTAAATTGGATAAGTGCTTGTTGGTATAAGAGAGCAGATTTTCAGCCATGACAAAAACGGAGCTGAAACTAAACGGCTGCATGCGCCCGACCCGCACTGCGCACTTGCGGTGCGCCGGTGAGCTAAGACGGGGAAGCTGAGGCGCAGCAACTCGGCAGGCGCTGGGAGCTTAGGCAAGCGAAGCAAGTAGATTTGGCGTTCGGCTCCGAAGACTCAACTTGAGATCAAAATTTGATAATCTCCTTTCTTCCTCAAAAATTTGACAACTATTCAAAAAATAAAGTACAGATCAATGTTAAAATTGCGTTGGGATAGATCTAACTTAGAGTAGCGTCGGTGCGCGACGGCCGGGCGGCGCGGGGTATGGTGTGCAGCCGTTCGGCAGCTGCAGCATGCAGGCAGCGCAGAAGCTCAGCAATATACCACTGAAATCACCAAACACACTAGACATACATGTACACTGCACATTCACTAACTCACTCCAACACTACAAAATCTTCCGGCGACATGGGCAAAACCTCAAATAAAAGGTGAAATTTTCTTACCTAAATCACCATATTTCGCGTCAAAAATATCACCACCAGTAATTTTTAACATCGTAGTTAGGAAACAAGGGGTCTAAAAAAATGTATTTTTCACGGTTTTTCCGATGTTCGTGGATTATGAAAACATGTCCTCACTAAAAACTGGCACTTTCGGGAGCCGATGTCAGCCGCCATTTTTTTCCGGAAGTCAACGCTAAGTGCGGCCGTAGCGTGTACGCTCGTTATTTTCACATGCATTTGCAATGGAACTGCGCACTTAGCAGTGTTTGCGCGCCGTTTAACGTCGCTCTCTGTGCAAAACTAGCGCATTTGCGTAGCCGTGCGCTTCAGTCGCATCTTGATATGAGCCATGCATGCGTTAGTCGCATCATACAGCCGTTTCAATAATTTCAACACTATATTGATTAACCCAAAAATCTGAATTTTGTTTTTAAAATTCGGAATACGGAATGGAGGTATAAAAATCGGTATAATTCCGCCAAAATCGGAATGGTTGGCAGGTATGTCACCACCATCATCATCACCATCATCATCATCATCACAATCATCACCATCACCATCATCATCACCATCATCATCATCATCATCAATAATCATTACATGTACCTACTGGTATCAGGTGGTCCATGCACAGTCTATGGGAATCTAAGGATCCAGAAGTCAACCGGTTAACCTTACCTTTGAATACAACGTTTGCAGCTGGTAGATCAACCTGGTACCCTAGTGAGACCGATGACTCTCTCCCTCTTAAATTACTCTCAAATTCTACACCAATCTGAACTTCTTTTCCTTTGTGATAGTAAGCTGCGTGGAATGCGGTTGGTCCTACAGTACTGGAAGCAATCCAATTATCAGCTGAATAATAAAGAGACAAAATGTTAATTTGGGCTACCCGCTATGTACACCATATTTGATCAATATACTAGATCACCAAACAGTTGTCAAATAGGACAGGTCAAATGTAAAAAAAAAAGAGTCATATCTGCTGTGAGCACTGTACAGACAAGCATAAGCTGAACGCATAATTTATTAATCGACCAGGGAAAACTTTTATCTTGCTGAAGTTTTTTGTATTTTTGCTTTTACTTTTCACTATTACTGTTTTCTCATGCCAACAAAGAGGTTGGGTTTGATAGCCGTAGAAATATTTTTCAAGGGTGTCACTTTGATGATATTTCCATACATGTGAGCTATGCAAAGCTAAATGCTACCAATTCTCTAACGAAAGTGTAGTCATATAATGTAGTAAATGGTGGTGGTTAATAAAGGCTACTGCCAACTGGCTGTTTTAATGACTTAAATCTCATTTCAAAATTCATGTTTGCATTTATACACATACATGCATTTCAAAAAATTTCAGTCGGAATGTATGGGAGCACCTTGCTTGCTGAAAAAAGCAACAACTGATAATCAAATACTTACTTGCATATTTGCCTGCTAGTGAGACTACAGTAGCTTGTTGGCCCTGCCCACAATGATAGAGAAGCTCCGCCCCCAAGGCCAATCTCTTAGTTATACTCTGCATATAATGAAGTACAGCTATACCCGATCCTTCTAATGGATCGACGTTAGCCATGGTTAGTGTTCCGGTGTAGGACGGGCCTTTGTATTCCAGCTCAGCTTGGTATACACCCCATTTGGTTTGCTGTGTCTGTTGGAGTGATTAGAAAAACATGACAAAAATAAAAATCCTCTCTAAAATTGCTTCTGCTTCTAAAGCCAATTAATTGAATTACAGATATGATGGTACCTGTCAAGTTGATGATATGGTTAAAGAAAAATGCACAAATTATTTGTTTTTTACATTATGCCAAAAAAATAGTATAAAGTATAAAGACACTTCTCCTACACTTTCGTTATCTTTTCACACTTCCTGCCCCCTGTCCACTCGCAACCCCCAATACCCCCCTTCCCCAAAGGGGATCATCATGCTTTTTAGTTTCTTCCTTTCACTGGATTGCATTTTTTTCTTTCCTGCTATATTATTTCTTTTTTCTTTTTCTAAAGTCTTATTTTTTAACACATACAGTAAAGAGTAATATTAACCTTTACACTTTATTTCAATTTATCGTTCAAATTAAAAGTTGAAACAGAGTTGCATCAAATTGACTAAGATGGGAATAGATGTTACCTGTACAACAAATTTAGAGCGTATTCTATCAGCAAGCTGATGGATGATCTGAGCGTTGAGACTCCCTGAGGTATCTATATCACCAAGTAGAACAGGAAATGCCTGCAGAAAAAATACAAAGTATCCAATCAACATCATTGTTGCATATTCATTTCTTGTATGAGGTTGAACAGTAGCCAATCAAAATTGTTCTTTCAAATTTGCAACTGACAGTAATCATTTGTTAAAGAGCCACTTTTTAACACTTATAATTCACGAGAAGTTACACCCAATAGATGAGGTGATCAGGTGAAAGAAAAGATAACAAAAATTACATCTATAAGTACAGTAAATCCAGTAAATACTGCAGCATTTCATGCCATGACGCCCATTTGAAATTGTAGCATATATTATGCAAACAATAATCCTTTCAAATATTCAAATTCACTTGTCTGATTTTTATTGAATTTTTACATTCCGATTCTGTGATTTTTTTCTTAATAAGAAGGCCTGCACATTATTCCTGTTATAATAATGAATACTATTCTTGCAAAAATGATAACGAAATTGTCAATGCTGTAATTATTATCATCGTCATCATCATTATCATTGTTTTTGCATTTGTTGATACTATTACAATTTTTAGTGCTATAATCAGTATTCATATCATAATCAAATATTTGTCCTAATTCAATGATTGTGCATCAAAAAATAATAAATTGAAATAATTACCTCTGTTGGACTGATCTGTTTGCTTCCGACGTATGTCGAACCGAAGTGATATGATGATGGATTGAAGGCTGACAATGATAACGTATGACTGACCTGGAAATGGTTACTCAATCCTTTGTTGACTACAAGTTTACATCCCTCCAGAGGTGTGGGAAATATTTCTAAATTCAATGAAATATTAAAAGACAAGGTTAAAAATAAAACACAAAAAGTGGTTCCAGTTACTTCATGAGAGAGTATGTATAGTGTAGACTCTAGATTGGTGTGGAGTAGATGATAGCCTCACCAATCAGCCGGGCCAACTGAAAATAAACTTGATTTGGTTTTAACTTCAATGTACACTTATAGTAATACAGGATGTTTGTTTGGGTTTAGCAATTATGTGGCTATTAAATGTCTAGATCTTAGGATTGTTGAGAATTTTGGCAACCCAAAGCAAATGACAATCTCAAGTTTGATCAAATTTATGCTCTCAATTTTTCCATTAGTATGTCGGGCTCGCATGACCTACAGCGACAAAAGAATATTCGATTAGAAATGTTTGAATTTGTTAAAACGAGGGAGACACTGCCAGGGTAGATTGGGGTCTCAATAGTAATCTTAATAAAATGTGGAAACAGAAATTATGCACTTACCACGATTATATGGATGAAGGTCTATCGTGACACACAAATCCTGACATCGAGGCACAGACTGGAACCTAAAAAACCCCCTGAAAAGTTCTGTCGCAATACCTCTCCTTCTTTCAAAATTCAAATCAAAATGGCCGATCGAGACCGAGGCTATATTTTGTTTTTTGAGGTTCCAGTCTGTGCCTCGATGTTAGGATTTGTGTGTCACGATAGACCTTCATCCATATATCGTGATAAGTGCATAATTTCTGTTTCCACATTTTATTAAGATTACTATTGAGACACCAATCTACCCCAGTCCCGTGTCTCCCTCGTTTTGCACGGTCGACTCCTGGGCTAACCAAAAATAGGGCCCAAAGTTTTGGTTAGATCCCAATGGATCTACATCTAGGATGCAGCTGCAGAAACAGGACAAAATCACTATAAAAGACTAACCTAAATAAAGGCATGAAACCAAACCAGGGGCAGTAGATAGAGGTCAATTTTAACTCACAATGCACCATTCATTGTTTTGTCATTCATCATCATTTGATATGACTGTCACTGGTCTGGAATTTGTGCAGTATTAATTAGTAAACAATAATAAGTCTCTTTTTAGAAAATTTAGCATGACGCTTGGCTGTGTGCATCTATAATAGTATAATAGTATAACCGCTTAGAGGCAATTTGCGAATTTGTGGTATATAAAATTGTTATTATTATTAATGCGACTGTGATTAGTCTCAAAGCAGAAATCTCTACGACTCGGACTCCAACGTTAGTATCTAGCTGACTGATATGATTTTGTTTCAGTAGAGGCGCCGGTCAGCAAATTGGGATCGTCCCAGTTTACAGGGACTATCTCAGTTTTCAGAATTTAATCATTTATCCACACAAGAAGTCTAGGAAAGTTCATTCATCTGTCAAGTGCCAACACATGAAATGCGCTGGTCAATGTAAATATATCAGGTTCATAACAAGATTATTGGAAGACGGAAAGTCGTGAAAAATAGACTGTGAACTGGGGGGAATTGAGGTCACTGAGTCTATTTTTAGCACTCTCCATCCCCGAAATTGCCGTCCATGTCCCGCAGGGGTACTGTAAGTGAAGAAAAACTGTCCCCATAAGGACAATCTCAATGTACGATTTGTCTTGGTTAATGTCTATGAGGATACCCTTGTTTTCTGATTCAATTTTTGATTTTGGACAAGCGCTTCGCTCTGTTCTTCGTGCCTTACGTTATTCGTTAAGGCTATAAAAAAGGAGATTCACAAATAACAACTTGTATGGCAGTGAGTCCAAACTTCGTGTGTGTCCATTCTTCGCTAACGGTCATTATAAAACTAGCCAATATCTTTAAAATCTAATATCAACGTGAAAAGCGACCTAAAATTACCCTTTGGCGTAAGTTTCTTTAGGATGAGTTCAGTATTCATGAAAATATTGACAAAAGATTGGCAAATTTGTCACCGTTTAATAGCGCCTGTTCCAAAGAAATCTGAATCATTTTGCAAGCAGATATAAAAAATATGAGTTCAATGTGCTGACTGATTCTATAGCATTTTGTTGTTAATCCGATATAAATATCTCACATTTTGAGCTTGAGTTTTTGTTTAAATCTGCACAAAAACTTTGGTCCACGTAGTTAGGTCACACTTTTACAGAACGGTTTTTCAGCAAAGCGTGTATTCGTTGATCGGAACAAAATTTTGAGATTGCGATACCCACGAACTGAAGAAACCCCTCGAAAGGCTTGATCTACTTCACATTTTCTTCAATGATTTTAGAGTTTACGATCTTGCCGTCAATGTGGTAACTATTTTTTTAATTGGTTTTGTATACATTGTGAATATTTTGTTTTTGTGAACAAATTTAAGCCTGACGAATATTTATTGAAAATAATGTCCGCGAAGTTTGGACACCTAGCCCCATCACTTTTTTATCAGATCATAACTAAGGAACTCCCACCTCTCATGGTACACTGGACATTGAATTGCATGCTCCTCATGCATCATGCTTACCTTTAACTTTCTTGAAAAGATCTTCAAAATTTCCCGGGTTCGGGAGGTCGTTCCCGGCCTTGTTTGCTGCGGCCAGCGCTGCGGCAGCAGCAGGGGAGATGGGTGGCACAGGCATGCCCATCATCGGGGGACTACCGGGGACTGGTGTCGATCCAGTTTTCTCAGCTGCAAAGACGTTTCCCATGGTGTAGATCAAAATATAATATCTACTATCACTTCTCGGCCCACTTCTCTTTTAAATGAATTCAAATGTTGGTTCAGTGTGCTTCATAAATCGTTTGATATGTCTTAGAGTGTCATTACACAACCTTTCTCACCACAACTCCACTTCAGTCCCACAAGTTCAATCTTTTGTCAAGTTTCGCAAAATTTCGCACACGCACTAAAATTTCCAGTCGCACATGTATTTCATGCGTGCAGAATTCGCCCACATTGATTGGCTAGCATGCGTCACGTGGTCGTAACTTTGCAAGAGCTCGCAGGTGAATTTCAAGAGCCTCTTCGTCTAATCTTCGAATTCCCATTTCGTCCAATGATGGGGCGCTTAATTATTGTACGCGGGGGGGGGGGGGGGGGGGACAAGTTTCCCCATGTTACAATAAGCGCCTCTAGGCCTACATCAGGTTCTTTTCTTTTCTGCTTATATCCTCAAATATACCACCACCATCATTCATCAGGTAGGCCTGATTACCAACTGGTGCTTCAGCAATAACTTGTTGAAGAGTAAATTATTTTCCTTTGTTAATTTGTGTAAAAATCAAATACTAGTAATTATAACCGTTTAATGATATTTAATGGGAAATTAAAATTTTGAAGAGCAAACGGTAATTCATTGGATTCATTGAGGAAAAGTGGATGCATGTGCAACTCTATCTTTACTCATTTAGGCCTGTATACAAATTAACCACCAGGGACCAATTTCAAAACGTGCAGAATAGGACCCGGAATCGGTAATTAAGTTTAAAAAGGTATCGGGTTTCCTTTGTTTATTAATTCAATTTTTTATTCATACGTACACGGTATATTATGCTGGGGTCTTGATGTCGTGCCGATTCCCCCCCCCCAAAAAAAAAAAAAATGGCTGCTTTGAATGAGCGGACTAAAATCAGACAATGTTGACATCAGATTTATTCATCAAAATCCAATAAGACAGTAATATCATTTAAAACTTTCGTGTTTTTTTTTTTGCACCAACACCCTGACACTACAAATTAGAGAGTCGATGATGTTACACAACATTTATTTCAAATCTAACAAATTGATAAAGAAGTATATTTCTATTGAACCAAATTTGTTAAGATGCTCTAGAAAGAACCAAACCTTTTTTAATGTAATATTAATAAAAATGAAAATTAACTTCAAACTGAATGAACAGTTGACAAGCAAAAAAAAAGTTTTCCTAACAAAATTTGGAGGTCGTTTCGTACCCCCAAAAAATGACGAGCCAAAAAAAAAAGTTTCAAACAAATTTTAGGGGGGGGTTTGTACCCCTGTAACCACCACCCTGCGTACAAAAGGTTCCAAAAATATTTTAGGGGCCGGGCTGAATCCCTGTAACCCCCCCCCCTGCGTACGCTTCTGCATCATCAATCCCTATCCCTACATCAAAACCTATTGCAAAAGAAATAGCGAACTCGTTAGTGATATGCAATCTGTGCCCTCATCTGCATACCAACCATGAAATTTATTCAACATAAAAAAAAATCAAACAACTTTCTTCTTTCACATCCGATTTCGAAAAAAAATATATCAGCGCTATGCTTCAGTTTTATTTGTTTATTCATTTAAATAAACTTAATTTTATTGGGGTGGCCTCGCCTATAGCTTTATCATGCTGTAATGTCGTAGGCAAATTAATATCCAATAAGTTCTGATGCAGATGTATTTGTAATAAAAAATAAAAGGGGGTGTTTCATAAAGCTATTCGTAAGCTAGGAGCGACTTTAAGACAAACTAGTGAACCTTTCTCACGCGCTAAACCATCGCCAATGAACATTTTGGTGTTTACCACTTACCACAAGAAAGGGTCACCAGTCGCTCTAGAGAACAGCTTTATGAAACACCCACCAGGGGACATTTCATAAAGGACTTGCAACTACCATGTTAACAGGGCTCAGCAGCCAATCATAATCAAGGATTCCATGGTAGTTGCCATAATGGCACAGTTACAACAGTTGCAAGTCCTTTGTGAAACGGGCCCCAGATTTGGGAAGTAAGTCAGTCGATGACATACTTCCATTAATTAACGGGGAGATAAACAGTATTTATCGTAATGTTTCACATGAACACACGTAATTAAAATACGCACACATAAGCATTTCAGTTCATCGATTTTAATCTATAGATGCAACATGTGTTAATATATGGCAACATTAAAATGTATACCCCTTAATTATTTCAGAGTTGTAAGAAGTGCCGGGAAAAAAGAAGAAGAAAAGGATGAAGACGAGGAAGAGGAAGGAGGAAGAGGGTCGAAGAGGAGGAGGAAGCGGAAGATTTAGGAATTGAAAATTAGATTTTAAGATCAGTTTAACACATTTTCGGCTAATTTGGAACAAGCCATTGTGTAATTCCCCAGTCCGGGCCTTGAAAATTTTAAATTTAATTGCTCACGTAGTTTATAGACCGTCATTTCTATTGTGCCACACTTGGTTGGCAGTAGCTAAAAGGCCCAATGAACTCTAATTCATTTTAACAGAGTGCGAGGTTGTGATTTTGAAACTCATTTAAACCCTACATTTTCAGAAGAGTGAAATCAAATTCATCGATGACTAAAGTTTCACTTTCGAATATCATCAATCCTTTTACGCGGTGACACGGTCAATAATTTGCTTCATGAAGTCCATTTGCGGAGCCAGGTTACACGCTGTATCGGAAAATATAATAAAACAAGATGGATGGATTCATGCAATACAGTTATGAATAAAAAATGATATTCATACTGACATTTCAATACAAATTAAAATATTTGAAATGGTTAATGTGAATATTGGTTCATTAGTTATATTGTGTCTGTCATAGTTTTATTTGGAGGAAATGTACCCTTTTTTCAATAAAATTTCCCACAACAAAAGCAAAACAAAGCAAAATAATAACATGGGGGCCTACAAAACATCGATTGATGATGGTCGTCAAGTATAAGTTTTGGTTCACATTGACTCGTCATACTATGAAATTCTGCAACGAGTGACGAAGCCCAGTCTGTTGATAATATTCGTTCAGGGGGGGGGGGGGTGTAGTGTAGGCCCCACTATATGACTGTTGTTTTTGTTTTGTTGCTGTTGTTGTTTGTTACCCCATATCTTCAACATGGATCACACCTTCTCTGCAATAAAATAATTCACAACAAATTATTTCAACATCAGATCGGTAATAATGTATGTTTTGTTTCTGTTCACGCAGCGAGTGCGGAACCGGGCGGGGTGCGCAGCCCCCAATTTTTTACTAAACCGTTTGTACAAATACGTGAAAACTATACCATCAAATTGTATTTTTATACATGTTCAGCCACGAAATAACTAGTTCTTACCGTATGAGATTGAAGCGTATCCCCACCTGTGTTTGAGATATAAGGATAAATGGCTTAGGTTTTGAATATATTTTTTTTACGATTTGATTTTTTTTTTGTATTGGGCCAACATTTAACGGAATAGATCAAATCAAAGGCGGAAGGGTAGAGGGTGTATGGTTAAAGAGTCATAGTACAAAGGGTTTTTTTTAATAGAAAGGGCATAAACTCTGAAATCTATATTCTCAAGTTTATAATTATATTTACATTAAATCCTTCTCTTTATGATACTCTAACTTCTTCTTCTCCTTCTGCTTCTTCTTCTTCTTCCAGAGTAAGTGCTGCTTCAAGGCGATGAAGATAAACGCACTTGTTGTGAGTGTATGTGTGGAACTTTTCACATTCTATTATTGCCAAACATATATCTTGGTAAGCTGTGGTCACATCCCGTCGTACTTGCACGTGCGCGCAGTCTACGTGCGAAAACGTGGGCAAAAATCGGGAAATTCGTACGTCACGCACGTGGTGAGTACCGACTCGGTACGGATTTGGCAGTGCGCAGACACGACGCAGAACTTTTAGTGCAGGAGGAACTTTCGCTGCGTGCAGGCTACGTTCGAGCTACGGATTTGCCCCACGTGCGCGCACGCACACCCTCGGTACTGCCAAAGTACGCACAACGCACCGACTCCGTGAGACTTTTTAGATATTCGCCGCGGCCACCTCCTGTACCGAAGGTGCACTTAGCAAGTGCGCGTTGCCGCACGGATAATTGCGTGACCCGCGCTTACTCGGCACTTTCCCAATGTAATTATTCAAATGAACGTGAAGAACTCACGTGCACTTGCGGAGTAAGCATGTGATCAGCACTCACAACGCACGTTGTGCTCAAATATAAACAAGAAAACACAAAGTCATATTCTATTACCATGTTCCACATAATGACCTTATTCTTATTTATTCACACACTATATAATACATGAATTTCATGAACTATGTCTAAAGTTTATTATCATGAGTGCTTGAAGAGGTTGTAGAATGTAAAAAAATGAAATAGAATCGTGTATCATGAGTTCAAACAAAGACAGTGGGAAACTGTATTAGTCCGCCAAAAAAAAAAAAAAAAAAGAATAAAAGTAAAATGATTTGTCATAGATTTCTATGAAATGAAATAATGCTTATTACGAGTTCCTGCGTTCACACAACGAGATCCTGCCATGGATATATAGTCAATATCATACTGACTATATATCAATGGTGTAGATACTTTCAATGTTTCAGGAGTCGCCGCGCCTTGGAACCTGGCCTGAAACTCGCCATCACTCTTCGCTTTTTGGCAACGGGAAGCAAGTCCCTTGCGTATGACTTCCGGATGGCACACAATATGTGTAATCACACGTAAAGACAATTCCTTCTTTTTTCTAAAAGGAAAGGCAATCCCCCTCCCCATAATGGAGAATATAAGTTGTAATTGGCATTATAATTGGAGTTAGTTTTGCCCAAACCTTTCTAATAGTACATGGACCTTTTCTATTCAAGAAGGATTGCTTCAAAACTGTCAATATTCTTTATTACAAAATTAAGGAGTTAGAAATAGCGAATGAAATAATTGTTTATAACACGTCAAGTAATATTTGCCGTCCAAGTTATCGATGTTTATAAAGGTGCCACGTCTTGCTCATGCCCTGCCACTTGAAGCTGCTCTGCCAGTATCAAAAGTATTTGGAGTCTCTGTGGTAGAAGAGGCGGCATTTTGAAGGACGTCAGAAGATCAATCTCTATAAATATACCCCACCACATAGGGGGGGGGGGGCTTACGTTCATCGCAAGTGCATGCAGTTGCAAGCTGCGCGTAAGTAAGGACGGCGTACGTGAGCAGCACGTGTAAGTACGGCCTCCATTCCAAAATGTGTCGAACGCACGGAGATCGTACGTTGTAAGCAGGTACAACTCACTCCACACGTGCGCGGCGTACAATGCACGCAATCGCTCACTGCAAGGCGTGACACGCGGGCAGCGCACGCACTACGTACTAACACCTTGCGTAGTCGTACGAGTGACGTGCGTCGACGCACTTGCTCCCTGCGTTCGCCACTTTTCCCTACGTTTTCAGAAAAACGCAGCGACCGTAGCCTCCCCCAAAAAACGTACGGCCAAAAAAAACGTACGGCGGCTTGTGACCAGGGCTAGATGAATGAATAGAAGCTATAGCTGATAATTTATGTCCGAATATTAACCGGGAAACAAAATCATACACATTAATCATGATAACAAAGATCTTACCAGTCCCAACATGCATTGGGGTTTCCGCCCATCTGTTTTGCAATGGTTTGTGGGTAGATAATGATGATATCATTAAGGTCAGCCACTTCGTTATAGCCAGAATATCTGATGTAAGCGTCATTGATTGCATCACTGTCAAGATAAAAGAAAATCTTGGTGCACTGACAATTCCGGGTGAGAGGGTGGGGAGGGGGGGGGGGGGTTAATCCCCTGTCCTTTGCACAAGTTGAAATTGTGATGAAGTTGTAATAGGAACTTTTCTTCTCCCCCCCCCCCCACCATCCGCAGACCTAGCCCTATGGGGCTTTATTCTTCCCTATATGTTTTCTAAAAGTTGTATTTTACGTGAATGGTCCCTTTTCCACTGAGAGCCTCATAATCAGCGAACTTCTACTAATATCTGGCATTCTCTATATACTTTACACAGCAAATATAATTAAACGGCATGCACTGGATACGATTGGTTAAAAGTTCCCATATGTAATAACACAGACACCGAATATATTACAAATTTTACTATAGCTGGTATAAAGTGCACCATCGTCTATAAGGTCCACCCGATTGTGTTTAAGCACATATGACCCACGTTGAGTATTTACGCTCGTCACGCTCTGTATTTTTCAAAATAAAGCTTTATCATATGTAAAATGCATGGGTAGTGTATTCGGAGCAAATAATCATTATTCAATAATTGATAAACAGGCATACGGGTCTATAGACAAAGGAAATGCAGTATAACTTGATCCGGTGACGATCAAATATGGAATGGTATTATAGATCTTATCACTTACTACTGCATTAAACAACCATGGAGGGCTATGTGTATCCTACAATCTGAAAGGAAAAAAATAACGATAATAATGAATATCGCTCTGTCGTACAGAGGGGGCCTTGGTGGTAATGGACTCCCAACGATTTTCACGACCAAGGAAAAAAATTTGAAAAAAAAGAAACAAACGAAATTGATGCAGAAATAAAGAATGAGAGCAAGTTGAACAAAAACTTAAAAAGCGGATGAACATGACCTCATATAATTTGAACTTTTGACCCATAGATGACCTTTGATGCCATCATTTTCATGGGGTCACATGTGGTATTATCCAAGGATCAGATATATCAAGTATGAACATAAATGATTAAAAAATCAAGAAATGAGAGCAAGTTGAACAAAAACTTTAACATTTTCGAACAGACCAACAGACCGACGGATATGACGGACCAATAGCATGAATAGACTAAGAGACTAGCAGACCAACGGGAAAAGTGATTACTAAGTTTCTGCTGAGCTTCGTTTAGGCGAGACAAAAAAGAGAGGAAAAAGGATGAAATGTGTTTCTATCTCTTTAATATTTTGTCAAAATTTACCACACTCTGTTTTTACGAAGTGAAATACACTGTTTTGTGCCTGAAAATGTATCAAAATTTAATGAATGCCAATGGAACTTCGAGTACGAACATAATAATGGCGTGAAGAGCCAAATATGTTGAGGGGGTGAGGAATGGCGTGACGTGGACCAAAGTTTTCCATTAAGACAAATTTTGGCATTTTTTTTATTTCCCTTTCCTTTTCTTTCTTTTCTCCTCTTTTTAGTCGTGAAACTTCTGGTGTTCTATGCGCCTCAACCACCACGCATCTTTACGCCAGGGCCCCGTTGCATGAAAAATTACCATTATGGTAACTTTGCTATCCAATAATGGTAACTTCCCTGAAATCTTTGATTCTGATTGGCTGTGGATCATCGTTACCATTGTAGTTACTATTGGATGGCAATAATGGTAACTTTTATGCAACTTTTAGGCAATTATGCGATGAAAGAATGCAAATGTTAAGGCGTAAATTAAAGTACACCCACTGCTCTAAAACTGCTCGAAAATATACTTCCAACAAAAACACAGCGATTTTGAAAACAATGTTAGTTATATCATAAACGATTATATGTATATTTGCGAAGCGAACTTAAAAAAATGCATTGTAATCAATTAATAGCAAGAACAGAATAAATGCAAATGTTCAAATGCCGTCAAAACAAGGCAAAATAGAAATTGTTAATGACGTCCAGACGAAACGATATCAAATATTTGGCATACAAAATGATAGATTAATCATAGTCTGAACGCAAGGGTAAAATGCTTACTAGATGCGTCGCCAAGGCAACCAGGTGGTACATAAACAAAGCCAGTATCAGCCACACTCTCCTTTGCTGCGTTTTCGTTTTTGAAAAACTCAGTTTGGTCGAATTCGAACATCTGTAATCGAGGATTGTGAATATTTTTAAATCAGTTTTTGTCGCAAAAGCTGTTGTAAATGTATAACTTCACACACACACACACACACACACACATATATATATATATATTTATAAAGTAATCACAAAAGGTTTAGTAAATGCCGTGGAAATAAAATCGTGGAAATAAAATCTGTTTCTGAAACAGTCGTGAAAAACACGTCTGTTTTCACGACTGTTAGAAACGGATTCTGAATTCTCTTTTTTTTGTCACATCATGGGCACTGACGAAGAGTGTGACTTTACCTTTCATTTTTGAGAGCTATGCTCCTTTTAAAATCTACGATTTTATTTCCACGGCATTTACTAAACCTTTTGTGATTACTTTATTCCATATGCCGAAGCAGACTATTTCTAAATATATATATATATATGTATATATATATATATATATATATATATATATATATATATATTAGACTTGATATTGCTGAGAGAAAAGTTAATTTTATTCCCGACCAATCCAGCTCCCACCTCCCCTTAACACTCTAAATTTACCCCCTCTGATATATATATATACACACATACACAGTGGTTGACAAAAGTAAAAATACAAAATTATGAACTTCATATAGAAACTGCACAGAAATCAGATTGGCTAAACTTTTGAGACACTCAAATAAGAAAGATGATCAAAATTAATCAAGAAAATAAATTTTTCTCTCATTGTTAAGCACGTGCCGGTTCACTTTGAATTACCTGTAGTTGAAACCTGGACTGAATGGCCCTTTATTTAGACCCGCGATGTATATATTGAAGATGACAAAATACTCAGGCAAAATACTTACCTGCCCATTTTGACCAGTGCTCTCTGTCGGGGTCTAGATATATAAAACGGAAAATGAAAAATGGTGTGATTAACAGGGCAGGGAAAACAATTCAGATTGTTTTCTCTACCCCCTGTTTAAGTTCCAGTCCAGGTTTGATTAAGATTTTAACACAAATATTGTATTATTTTCATTATCATTTTTACCATAAAAACAGAACAGATGTCGACTTTATGTTGATCGAATAAAAACACAAATATAAGTTTTGAGCAAGACAAATCATGATCTTTATTCATGCAGGGGCGTCAATAGAAGGGGTATGAGGTGTGACCCCCCCCCCCATCCAACTCAGCTGAGGTAATCAAATACAATGGGTTCATGCACATGCAATTGTAATCCAACCATAGTAATGATGATAATTGTTATTATAAGGCGACCTATGGTTATTATCATTACTGTCATCATCATCATCATCATCATCATCATTATCATCATCACCCCATCATCTCTCATCATCATTACCACCATATCATCATCATCACCCCCATCATCTTTACCACCACCACCACCACCACCATCAGCATCATCATCATCATCACCACCACCATCATCATCATCATCATCACCCTTATCACCATCATCATCTTCATCATCTTCATCAGCATCATCATCACCATCATCATCATCATGTGTTTGAGACATTTATTCCCATTCAATGAGTCAGTAAAATAATAATACCTCAAGTCCTGGTCCATTGTAATGATAATAATTGTTATTATTAGTCGACCTATGGTTATTATCATTACTGCCATCATCATCATCATCATCATCATCTCTCATCATCATCACCCCACCACCACATCATCACCATCATCATCATCATTATCATCATCAACACCCCATCATCTCTCATCATCATTACCACCACCACATCATCACCCCATCATCTCTCATCATCATTACCACCACCTCCACATCATCATCATCATCACCCCCATCATCATTACCACCACCACCACCACCACCATCATCATCATCATCATCATCATCACCATCATCATCATCATCATCATCTTCATCAGCATCATCATCATTATCATCATCATGTTTGCGATAATTATTCTCATTCAATGAGTCCGTTAAATAATAATACATCAAGTCCTGGTCCTATATAGTAATGATAATAATTGTTATTATTAGGCGACCTATGGTTATTATTATTACTGTCATCATAATCATTATCGTCATCATCACCATCACCCCATCATCTCTCATCATCATTACTACCACCACATCATCATCATCATCATTATCATCATCATCACCCCATCATCTCTCATCATCATTACCACCACCACCACCACCACCACCATCATCATCATCATCATCACCCTTATCACCATCATAATCATCATCTTCATCACCATCTTCATCATCATCATCATCATCATCATGTTTGCGATAATTATTCCCATTCAATGAGTCGGTAAAATGATAATACCTCAAGTCCTGGTCCATAGAAATGATTCAGCATCTCAAAAGCAGCGTTATATCCACAGTTGTTGATATACGGTTCACCCATATAACCACACGGATTACCGTGCTTATCATGAACCTGTAATAGTAAATACAAAAAAATGTCGAGAAGGAATTAAAGTGATTGGTTAACATTGGTTTGACTTTTAAAAAATCTGAGCTAGAAGGTCGCACTTGTCACCTGAGTCTGTGATATGTTACAAAAATGAAGCCCAGAAAAAATTGCGTTCGAAAATAATTATTTAGTGCTTCAAAAATTGAAATATAAAGTGACCGAAAACACCATCTTAATTTCATCCTATACACTTATGTGTACTATTTAGGCGTCTATAAGACGCCTATTTACAAAATCGGGGTTTGCCTTGTAGTTTTAGCTTTTCATTCTCAATAATGGTTGTTTTCTGGGTTTATTAGTTCTAACACATGCACTTGTACACATGTTTCATCTTGGTTTGAGAATTTTTTAAATCGGCTGCTCACAAAGTTAAACAATACCTTTAATGACCTTTGTTTGTTTATCATGTATGTATTATTCTTTGTTTATCATGTATGTATTATTGTATATATTATGAATTGTAAATGAAAACAAGAGTGGAAAAAATAAATTCAAATCAAAATAAATTCAAACATTCTTTCTTAAATTACCCATGCAGATTAAAGAGCATGACCCTTATATGGCATTGTTTAGATGGATATAAAGTACGTACATATAGGAACGAAAAGTCCGAGCAAAAAATTCAAACAAATAGAAAGATCCTTATATTACCTTTGTTTAAACATGTTAAACAGATAAAAAGTATCAACAAACATTATTAAAACACTAAACTCAATTAAAATAAAAATTTACTGACTCAAAATCCTCATATCGGCCTATCAGGAATAATGCAAGAAATGAAAAGGCAAAATAAAAACATCAATCAATACAGCAAAAAAAAATATCGAATGCTGAATCATGATTTATTTCTTCATATAGATTTGAAACAGCTAATTTATGATACAGATATTAAAAATCAATCAAATCTTACCATAGAATGTTCAGCAGGAATCGTGTATTCGGTGAGGTAATTGTTGTCATCATAATTGAAATGGCGATAGTATTCCTCTGCAGCCTTGGCAACATCTATTAAACAAAATTATTAACTTATCAATATTAGAGTCAGGGGTGGTGCCACTACTGGGGGGGGGGGGTAGAGGTGACTGCCCCGTGATTAACCACGTAGTGAAGACGAAGAAAAAATTGTGAGAAAAGGCATGAAAGAGAAAAGGAATAGTGTAAAACAGAGAGGTCTGGCCGGTATATTAATACTACATACCCTATTATTCAATCGAAAAATTATCCCTCCAAAAATACCACGATATGCCCCCCCCTCCCCCCCCCCCATCAGAGTATAAACGTGGAATAAAGAAAAGATTATCCGATAATTTCGCAGCAGTGGCGGTTATGAGACAAAATTAATTTATTCAAAATAGATTTATGGAATTAAGAATAGAACACAGCAGTATAAAAAACAGTCCAGTGGAACAATAGTTTTCGTCAGATATCAATGGATGTTCAATTGGTAGGGATGATATAATCCTACAACTCGGCATAATATAGAATTGCATGTTTAGGGTCGTTTTCGGAAAATGAACCCCCCCCCAAAAAAAAAAAAAAAAAAAAAAACGAATGTTAATTATATTTCTTAATGCATTTTCAATATAATCGTGCATTTTTTAAAATAGACTTTATAAATAAAGAGAACGTAATTCGTGAAACACACTTTGGTTGACTACGCCATCCCTTGTTCCACCGAAGACGTATATTTTATCGTTGATCATGTTGACTGGGTCATCAATTGTTCTCGTGCTGAGAGCGTATGAAGTTGGAAATCCAGCCAAGTAGTCTACATTAATGTCCCCGGTCTCCATACATTCACCTAGAGCTTTAAATAGATTAGCCTGAGCACACCAGTAAGGACCTGCGGAGAGTGAGGACACACAAATCACGAACTTACAAACTAAATAATCCATGGCTCTGTGAAGCGGTATGCTGCCTACTGTATATGTGTTATGGTAGCACGGTACCTCCTGAAAAATTAGGTTATGCTAAAAAGTAGAAGTTTTACCAAAATAACCTTAATTTTTTAAACTTTTTTTGTTGTTGGGGGGGGGGGGGCTTGTATTTTTTTGTCCAATCAGCACCCCCTCTTCACAAATCGTTCATAGGATCCTGCTCTCAGAACAGATATTGAAAGTAGAAAAAAAAGTAGGTACCTTTGCACAAATCGAATTTCGAAAACAAAGAAATCTGTCAGACATAGGGGAAAAATCGAGGTAGCTAATATAATGATATTATTTAACAATAAAAATTTTGCATGGTCCGGTAAAAACAAACCCCGACTTAACATAAAATATTCGACCAATATCAAGTTATGCATTGTTGTAGACGGATTCCCAACTGCATGCATCGTGCAGTCGAATTTTTTTGCACACATAGGCCTAACTTATACCCCTTTCATAAACCCATCCTCCAATTAGCCGCCTAAGAGTAATGCGGATAATTCAATAAAAATTGTGTTCACAAACTCCAAAAATAATCCGCACTATTTTTACGAGCGCCCGTCCTGAAAAAGGTGGATAATCGTCATGACAACTGCACACGCCCCCTTATCCGCATTATTTGAAAATGCGTTCATAAAGTCAAAATCTGGTCCCGATGCCGCTATTATGCGGATAATTGCAGCATCAACATACTGCGGATAACTCTGGTCCTCCTCCGATTTTACGACCAAATTATGCTGCTATTAGCCGCATAATTGGGTTTATGAAAGGGGTATTAAATTTTAGAAAGCGTCTTCAATTACAAATATTGATAATCAAAAGGACGATTTTAAATATCACCTGTTACAATAATCATAATGAAGTGTATGTGACAAAAATAACTAATACTGACTTGTCGGCAAAAAAATCACATTCTACCAATTAAACAGCAAAAATGTGATGTTAACCGGTGTACACAGAGGACCACACCAATTATTTTACACCGGTGTTAAACTGACAGTGTTAGTTTAACACTTATAGGTGTTATTACAACACCTTTGGTTGTTATATTTACACTCTTTGGTGTTGTGATCAATCTCTAGGGTGTAATTTTAACACCTCAGGGTTTGGTCCTCTGTTAACACCAACTGGTGTCAGTTTTATCACCACAGTTTTTACAGTGTACGTGCCATAGAATTCCCTTGATAGGCAGTGCACTTTAACTAAAGACTTGCCTTATACAGTGACCACACCCATATACTTACCTCCTGCGACCACGCCCACTCCCATGATGGAGGCGGAGTAAGCGACATGCACCTGTACGGCCATGAAAGCTCCAGAAGATATTCCACTCACTGTAACCTGATCATTGTTTGCACCATAATGCTCTGTTTAATAAGATAATAATAATATACGAGTAGGTAAGGACAGTTTCCATCCATTTGAGCAGTGGTGTTTTATGGTTCCATATGACACTTGGTCCGGCGACAATTGCTCCGATGGAAAATCTGCGCAATAAGCCAAACATGAACCCTAACCTCCAAAACTAAATAAACCATACTCCTTCAATTATCTTTACATTATTCTGTACCAAACACTCTAGAAGTGAATTAAAACAAAATCTTAAGATGTGCAATAATGATGCTCATCTTTTTTTCAATAAAGGAAATCATGATCGCGTAATGTAGAATCATTTGTTATATCATAGTACTATTATATTCTTATTCTCTGATAAATCCATATTCATAAGAATTTGAAATTAAATGTTATGTTTAATATGCGTCAATTAGGTCGTCGACCTTTTTATCAATTATTTTATCCATATCGTTTAACTAGTTGTTTGAACAACTATCAAATATTGCTATTCCATCTGTTGGATTTCACACGGGAAAGACCTTATATATAACCTTTCTGTATCTTTATTCAAACAAAGTAAGATGAGCCCCTTGAATTCTGGAAGGCGAGCTGGGTAAAAGTGCTCCTTGTGAGAAACTATGTGTCCAACCAACATTGGGCATTTCTTTTGGGCATTTTTATATATCCAGTGTCATGAAAATTTTGCCCATTCTAAAGCAATTGCTTCTTATTTTTAAACTTACTGGACAATATGCTTCCCGCATTGGGTATAATACTGCCCCAAATTGGTTGGACACATAGTTACCCTCTAATTTCCCCAATATTTTGTTTACAGTGTGTTTATTGGGAAAAAGAATGTATATAAAAAGATGAGGATAAGAAAGACAAATTTTTAAAGGCCAATTGGTTAGGTGAAAATCAAGGGGGGGGGGGGAAGGGGAGAGGCATGACCCTGGGAAGGTGAAGCCGAGGATGCTCGCACCCCCAAGATTTGTAGAAGGCGTTGCGTATTATACACCATAGGCAGCACCCCCTGGATGAAAACCATGTTGGTATGCTAAAAAGTAGAAATTTAATCCAAATCACCTTTCTGGAGCGATTTTTTGCTTGTCATTTTTGGGGGACCAAAATTACCTTCGTTTGTAAAGAAAATCTTTTTTTTAACCAGAATCCCGCCTCTTAAAAAAATGTTAACAGGGCCCTGGAGGGAGGGACCGAGAGAGGGAAAAGGGAGGGAGAGGGGAGGGGAAGAGGAGGGGTGGATTAAGATGGAACAAGGAGCGATTGTATATGAACACAAAATTATTCAACCTGATTTACAACTTATGGATTTTAAGGTTTTCTCCAATATCAATCTGTTTTAGTGTACACTCTTAAACTTATGGGCGACATACTGTCCACACAACAATATTATTGGTTAAAAAATCCAACTCCGGGTATTTTTCAATTAATATAGTTTCACCCAAAGCACACATTATTGGTTTAAAACTACCCAGAATTTGATAAAATTTTAACCAATTGTTGTGTGGCCAGTATCTTGCCCAACATTTTTAAGAGTGTATACATTGGATTGTTAAGTTTCAAATGTAATATAAATTGTCTGTTTGTCCTAATGAATTTGAGATGGGAAAACCGTATGTAATATAGGATTAATTTGGACATAATAACATGATGGGTCTTATAAAAAGCTGATGAACTTGTGGGGTAGCCCCTCTGGTAACATGAATAAAGAGAATATCACAATATAGAAGACAGATTTTTTGTTATTTATTAAAAAAAGGATTTAGTGATGGATGACTAAAAAAGAATATACTGACGAAAGGAAAAAGGTTGGGAAAGAGCAAAAAGGAATAAAATCGAGAGTCGGAAAATCATAGAGAAAGATGATGGTGTGGTTATGTTTATCATATTCCAAAAAATATAAAGCAAACAACATGCAACATTATACTGGGGGAAAATCACGATGGTAAAACACGAGGTTACACACGGGAGGGTCCCATGCACCGTAATGATTCGAGATAATAACACCAAATAATATCGATATATCAACACCAATGTGTTACTGTACATGCTGTAGGGATATTATTAAACTAGCCCCAAAGGGAGTATAATAACATTAACCAAACACCCCTGGTGTAAAATATGCTAGAAGACAGAATGGTGTGATTTAAAAATGCTGTTGTTTTGCAGTGTATAGGCCTACACAAAAGACAGTCTTAGGTGTTTAATAACATGTGTGCTTGAACAACGCCTTGTTGCCAAGGGAGGGGGAGGGGCGAACGACCCTGTGTCAGGGGCCGCGGAAGCGGAAGCGGGGGGGGGGGGGGGGGGCTGGGGAGCTTCAGCCCCCCACTTTTTTCCGAAACCGTGTACAAAAACGTAAAAATGACCATAGGATTGTGATTTATTGCATGGTCAGCCCCCCCCCCACTTGTGGCTCAGCCCCCCCCCCCCACTTTGAAAACCGTTCCGCGGCCCCTGTTTGTTATTTCAATAAGTGAAATAAAAGAGGAGAAAAGGGACCAGAGTGAGAAAAGGGGAAGCGAGAAGGGAGAAGGAAAAAAAAGGAGTCACTGAGCTGAAACTCTATAATACTAATACTTTTAAATTCAATGCCAAAATGACGTCCCTTTTATTCCTCTAACAAAAACCCACTGCCGCCCCTGACATAATTATAAAGAAGAAACAATTTATCACATACCTAGGGGAGGAGCGGCCGCCTGGCTTGTTGCAAACAAGATCGTTACAAGGAGAAGGTGAAGAAATTCGTGCGACATCTTTATCTTGATAGGTCTTAATAATTTCTGAAGCCTGTGAGTTCCGAGGCAATGATTATATTCGGATGTTTATTAATTTTTTATTTGACTCGGCTGATAGGAAGAAACGCTATCTAGTGTTATCTAGTGGAATATTAACTTAATTCAAAGGTAATCTATGTCAGATCCTGAGATCCAAATGCAAAAAGGATGAGAAGCTATAGGCCTACCATTTGTGTTTAGGTACATAAATTAAAAGTTCGTATTTTTACAATTATTATTTCAGGTTTTAGAAAGTTTATTGTGATTGATGTGCTTTAATCATATTCTAATATTGTTTTGGTTTCATACGGTGCCATATCGCAATAGTGCAACACTGAGGGCCCTACTATATATATAGGCCTTCTAAGGGGTCTCACATTTGTTTCGACAACGGGTGTGGGGCGGTGGACTGCGCCGAAAATCGATGGACTGATCGACGATTCCCCCCAATAAAAGATGGCAATTCTTTTTTTTTTTTTTTTTTTTTTTTTTGGGGGGGGGGGGGGCTGCCCCCGCATCAGTAGCGTATAATGAGCCAAAAGTTTTGAGCGATCAAAACATGGTTGATGCTAGCTTAATTCTATGGGCAAAATGTCTAAATGCTGTGAGCGATCGAGCAAAAATGTTGACCCTTTTTATATATACATGGCATGAATTTAACTCTCTGATATAATTTTTGTACAATATTCAGAAAACACTATCGTAACCATGTTTCATTTCCTTGTCTGCTTTTTCTCCCTTTTTTCGTTGTCATGAAAATATTTGGGGTCCGCCGGCACGGTCCCTAAGCCTCCCCCATTTGTACATTAGTGCCCTGCGTATTAAACACTCATATGCCTAAGTCGGATAGGCCTATCCAAATTAGGCACTCTGCAGTTGATTAATGTCTTGCTTTTCGGTCCGGAGAGTAAGTAAAAAATGTTCCTGTCGGCGTGCAATTTCATACCGTGGGTCGAGAGCAGCAAAATGGCTGCTGAAGGAAATTTATTTTTTTTCTTATTTTTTTCTTTTCTGCTCTTATAGCCTAATAATGATGTAGGTACAAAACTTTCAAATAAATATGAACTGTGTATTAAAAATTGCTATAATTGTGGTATTATATAAATCTTCACTACCGGTGAAAAACAGCCCAGTAGGAAAATTTTAGAAACACAAGAAAAGAGTAAAGGTCAATCCGATGGTCCTCAATAATCAAACAAAAAATTTAGGCCTATATTTGCCATATTCCCTTTGTATTATTCTTCTTCAGAATTTCATGCGACTTGATTAAAACACATACACACATCTCTATGATACCAGAGAGATGTTAACATAATAATCAACGTACAAGGGATAGTCCTATCATGGAGCTATTATAGCTCATATGGTCCTATAATAGCGTGCTCCATCAGTATCAGCGTCTCAGCGAATGTAAATTAAACGTTCAGGTTATTAATGATATATAAAAAAAATATTCACAAACCCATCATAATTATCTTCCATTCTTTAATTCGTTCACTTTTCAATCAATATCAAGTTATTCCTTTTAATCCGGCGTGAATATAATTATAATGGGCTTCGACATTCATTCAGTTGGTTAATGATTTCATATCACAAATATTAATTATTATTCTGGTAGATTAACACTTTAATTATTATTTTTTAATCATACATGCATTTTTTCAATTTCTTTCTTTATTAATTGCATGGAAATACCCCACGTTCTTATCATTGTCAATTTGTCATCCATTTACAATTAATTTGTTTTCACTGTAAGCTTTCGCGTTTTGGATTCGGATATTTGGGGTGATTGACCACATCTGCCTAAGTACCGCATCAATTGAATTCATAATTGCACTGCCGACTCCTGCGAAGCTTTGAAAAACAGAGAGGAAATATGTAAGTTTTAACCTCATAATTGTTTTGAAATTGTTTTGGTAATTCATAAAATCAATGTTCTTATAATTCCATGTTGTTATGGCCGTATACCTTAATATCAAACCACTCGCCATTCAGGGTGGAACTTGTCCAGCAATTTCCCGACTTTGACTGACCGTGCCCCACCAACTGAATTTTGTGTGGTGTTTCCTGCAATCGGTAAATTGCTGTTCTACGACGTACAGAAAGAGTCCGAGTTAAAGTTAGATATTGAATTTGTTAGGAACCAATTTATGATTTACTCCAAGGGCGTCTTTAAGTATAGATTGAAGTTTTCAAGCACCTATTTATTATACTTATAGATTCATTATAATACTTTCTTGTAGAGTAACAATTCGACAGTTTAACTTAAAACTACTTAAATTAAGCTTTTTTTCTGGCTGCAATATTTTTTGTTCTAACGTTAGAATTTCTTTCCACTAAATGATATTTGCACCCAAGATTAGTTAAATATATTTGTCTATTTTTAATTGCAATGTTCATTTTCAAATTCCATCTCAAATAATTCATAAAATCTTGAAATGTATCGCCATGTTTCACGGCTGAGTTTCGACATCCCCCGCCCTTCGTTCGACATAGTGCATCGCGAGTTCAAAAGTCAATACGTGCGAGAGCCGCTGAATTGTGCCGCACCGCATACGATGTGCAACCCTGGAAGTTGATGCGGTCATTCGCTCCCGCATTGCGATTGGGGCCCCTGTCGAATGAAGGTGACCTGCAAGTGCAAGCATGCCTTGACTTGATTTCTGTGCAAATTCAATGCAGTTGATTTTTTTTGGTTTTTTATTTGAAGATACGATCCTGAATTTGTGAGAAAGTTATCATACTCAGAACAGAACTAAGAACTTCATTTTTGCCGACCCCGCTTCTTAAATCTGAGCTAAGCTGCTGCGTGATCTAGATGGCGCATATTCCACTTCTTTGAGGGAAAATTTTGATTTTTTAAAGGGTATTTTTTGACAGTCTGGTGGTAAGTGATAGTGCCTGTGTATATAAAAATGTGTTTGGTGTGTGTTTTGGTGTTTGACTGTGCTGGCTTGTGAAATAGGTTTGCCATGTCGAATCTCGGCACATGTCAAATTTAGGGTGTGTTACTCTAACTTGTTAACTTTTCATGGCATAATTTGTTGTTGCATGTTGACTAAGAAGAAATAAATATGTTGTGAACTCGAGTCATGAACTGTCTGAAAAAGTGTAGTATATTAGTATTGGACAGACTTTCTGTGAATGGTGACTTAAATGTCTCAGTTTGTTTTATGCTGATGCACTCACATTTAACATCATAGAAGAGTCTATATTTCAGCTTTAAATCTTAAATAAATGACACCAATTTCATGTCAATACCTCTTGTTTTTTTCTGAGACAGAGGTCTACTACTATGTTAAATGGAATGAAAATTGAAAAAGCATAATGGGCAATTCCATAAAATGATCAACCTTTTTGTATGTCCAACCCCCATTTTTCTCAAGTCTTACCTCACTTCATAAACTGACCAAGACATGGTCCTTTGAGAATATTACAGACTGTCAAAAGAATGAAAAATAAGACACAGAAAATTTCATGAAGGTCCCACATATAGGAGGCCGGACGTACATATTTTATGAAATTGCCCATAACAAAACCACAGAGTGATGCGGAAGTATATAATTTTTACACAGCGGAGGTAATGGTATCATGCCAATGCTCCAGACAGTAGTGAATCTGGATAATAAATACACAAAACTTGAATATTCAATGAAGAATATTGCAAATAAAAGAAAGCTCTGAAAATACTCTAGGAATTATTGCATGGAATAATTCATTCAGCCTTGCATGACATCATTATTGCAAATAGATGAAACAAATTCTATTAAACTGTATTTTTTTTTTCTTTTGTATAGTATACATTTCATTAGACTTTGTTCTTACTAGGTCAGGAAATTTAGATTTTCAGTATTGAATATTCCCCATTTGCAGCGATGTTGATGTATAATTTACAAATAATTGTTGTAGACAATGCATACATGTGTGTTCATTAAAGCAAATGTTAATTTCTTTTAAATTGCATACAGAGTACAAAAAGGAGATAAAGGAAACAGCTGGCATGGAGTCTACGTCTGATGGTGCTGAGTTGACCTTTGAACCTTGTATCCTTGGGAAGGCAAAGGTTTGGCTCCCCGTTGATCTGATAGAAGATGTGAGTGATATCATATTTTTTCCAACTAAGTTACTCATATTGTCATAAGAACTTTGGCAATGTAACTCTTCTTGAATGTTGAAGAAATACTCGTCTAAAAATATACATGTAGGGACAGTGAGTTTTTCATTTTAAACAAATGTATTTTTTGTATCTGAAAATCTGTAATTTTGTTTCAAAGTTAATCTGAAATGGAAATTCCATTTTGTCATAGAAAATGTACACAGCAAAGATATGAATTACATTTTGAAAAGATTTTATTCAATGAATTTTCTTATGAAAAGACCCAACATAGATTTCCATTTTAATTTCAAACTTAATTAACCAAAGGTCGTTTGCTAATTTACTCTTCTCTGACCTTGAACTGTAAGGAAATACTCGTCTAAAATGTTGTAGGTTTTGAACAAGGGTGTGTTCATGAAAGGAGTTGTCGGACACTTTATCTGACATTTACCATTATTTGTAGTAGCATTCTTGTTTTTAAGCCATTCAATCTCAAGGAAAATTGTCAGAGCTGACAACCTGACAAATGTAAATGAAACACCTCTCATTGGAGAAGGTTATTGGATCCAACTTATTTACAAAACTTGAAAGTCAAAACTTTCTTGTTATAAACTTACACAAACTCTCATAAAATGTTTGGCCCCAAGTTGACCTTGCAGAAGATTTTTTTTTCCTTTAAAGTATGTTAACCAGTGGCTGTTTGGAGCCTCTGTTGATTTATTTATGAAGTGATGCCAGGATTGGAAGAAGATAAATGCTGAGTGGGATTCCTTATGAAAAATGAAAGACATAGGGTGGTTTCAAGTTCAGTGTTGACCCTTTGGTGTTGGTGTTAAGTCAATTTTTACACGATTACAACACTAAACATAAAATGAAGATGGTCCCGAAAAGTCACTCACTGGTTGTTGAGATGTCAATAATGTGTTCTGGATCAGTTTTAAACTTTTACAAACTCTGAATAAGTTTTGGAGCTACATGTAGGGGTATCCAAATTCCAACACCAACACCAAGGCCAACACCGGACTTGAAACCACCTATAGTTCACAGAGTGGATCAGGGGGGCATTTCATGAAGCAATTGGTCAGTGACTTTCACTGATGACTGTTATAAGCTGCTGAAATCCTTTTAAACTGATTGGTTGAGACCAGCTTATTCAGTTGGGGCTGTCATGGTCGAGTGGTTTTGACTCTTGTCTTTCAATCAGAGGGGTTTGGGTTTGAATCCCAGCCACAGCGTGTTTTCCTTCAGTAAGAAATTTATCTGCATTGTGCTCTACTCAACCCAGGTGGGTGTTTCATAAAGCTGTTCGCAAGATAAGAGCGACGTGAAGAAGGACTGGTGATCCTGTCTTTTGGTAAATGGTATGTACCATTGGCGATGGTATAGTGCGTAAGAAAGGTTCACCAGTCGTTCTTAAAGTCGCTCTTAACTTACTAACAGCTTTATGAAACGGCCCCCAGGTGAGGTGATTGGGTACCCAGCAGGATTAATTCCTTGAATGCACTGAGCACTGGAAGGTAGCTCGAGCTAAAGCCAGGAAATAATATAATAGCGCTCCTCGGAATAGATTATTTACAGAAAGATGGCGCGATACAAATGCCTGTTATTATTATTATTATTAAGCTACTGAAATCCATGAAGTTTCATGACATGCTTTACAGAATTCAGTTTCAGTGCCTTATCAGAGTTTGTTTTGCTTTCTTTGACAGCCTTCTATATTCAAATCTGTTCTGAGCCAAGAAACATGGGACTCTGCTCTGACTGATGAAGAGAGGGAGAGACTCATGAAACTCCTGCCACAATTCCCCGAAGATGACGAGGATGAAAAGCAAGAGACGTTAAGGTTTGTGGAGTATAATCACAGGTTTAGTTGATTATGATGGGATGAATAAGTTTAAGAACTGCAAGAGGAGAAAAACTTGATAAGACACAATGAAAGAGGGACTTTGAAACATTGCATAAAGTGCTTTATAAATGTTGATTAATTAATGTTAATATAATTGCAGTAAAAATTACAGAGAGATTTAAGAGACTTGATATAAAGTGTATAAATGTAAAGTGTAAAATTTAACTAAAAACTACAAATTGAACCTGAGAATAGAGCTCTATGTACCCTTTGTTCTCTCCAAAGCAATCAAGGTGACTTTGGTTAGTCATGGCCTCTACTATTTTCTGTTATATATCATACCATATTATTTTTCTCCTTTCAGATGTCTCTTCGAACGAGGGAACTTCATGTTCGGCAACCCTCTGACTACATTCGAGGAGAGGTTGAGGGCGGGCTTCATGAATCCAGAGATCGTAGAAATGGAGCGAGGGTTACGTCGAGCTACTTACAAGGATTACAAGTTAAGTGAGCAGAGAAGACTTCACAGGTTGCTCAAGGAGGTTCTCATCTCAAGACAGGTTGGTGTTCTTGGTGATTTCTTTCCTTTAGGATAGATAACCTCCATTTTAGTGGGTATGAGAGTAATATATGTAACCTACCACCCCAAAACCACCAATAAGTCACCAGGTAAGCTTCTCAGTAAGTACCCAAAATAGAAATTTTGTCTCCAAAAACCCAAAATTAAAAAAATAGCTTATCTGAAAGAGAAATTCTTCTTCATACTATGAAAATTTGAAGTCTTGAAGTTGAATAAAAGAAAACATACAAGAGTTTCTTGGACAATACTTTTTCGGATTGCTTGGAAGTTTCACTGAGATTACACAGTATGCACATCTCATGCTTGAGTGAATCCTGACCTTGTTTCTCCTTATTTTTAAAGCTCTTGCTGAATTTCCTCTGCATTCAATCAAGTACTTTTAATGGTTATTGTTGGTCAATTTTAACATATTATGTATCATTTTAAAGCTTAGGAAAAGAATTTTTGAGCTCAACAAAATTCATTTTGGTTGACTTACTGTTGATGTTGTGGTGTCAGGTCACACATTTTATATAGGCATGTGAAGTTGTGCTAAGCCCTAATAAATACTAGTGCTAGAGCACTAATCCTATCCTAGTGAGATAGCACAAATCCACCGGCATATAATCTTTTTTTTTGTATATAAAACAAGCGCACACCTAGTTATCAAGGAAGCATATCACATTTCCATTTATTTGAATGTAGGATAAAAGAGCACTGTCGATTCAATGCCTTGCTTACAGGCATAGGTGCCATGGCAGGGGATCAACCCCAAACTTTCAATTGTCTAGTCAGGCGCCTTAGTCCACTCTGCCGCGGTACCTATCCCTGTGAGCAAGGCATTTAATTGACAGTTATTATTAATGAAGGGTTTAATTTATAAAACTTCCAACCAATTGTTTAAGCTGTATATATATATATGTGATGACAAGTTTACTTGTACCAAACGCTCTTGAGGTGTGAGTATGAAACATAATGAGATGAGGCCAACTCAAAAGATGACGCCGGACACCATTTTAGCTTTAGCTTTCATCTTTAATAAGACTTCGTCAGAAGCGTCTGAAAAATATAAGGAGATACAACATCCAAGTTTGTCTTGCACATCAATGAATTATCATTAAGTTGAATATTACATAATATTACATAATCTCATTAGAAAGATGAATGAATGAATAGATTAATTAATTAATAAATAACAAATAATTAATTCGATTGAAATAATAATTATGTAAATGAAGAAGACATACAGACCCAGTCAGCAATCTTTGAGCATAGTTTACACTCGATTTTACACTCGAGCAAGAACAAAGGAAATGGTCCAGTGAATCTATTGTTCTATTGTTCTGGCTTGGTCACTCTATTGTTCTGGACCCGAGTGTAAATTTGAGTGGAAAACTATGCTCAAAGATTGCTGACTGCCACTGTACCTGTAATTACAGACTATTGTGGTAGTAAAGTAAATATTATAATATATATATACATTTATTATGTTGATAGTATTTGTTGGGTGACCATATTATCTTCCAACATTCTTCCAGTCACACAGAAATATGTCCTGTATTACTGAATGTGAGTGAGTTGTCTATTGGCCCTCTGCAGGCAAAAATTATTATTTTATTTTATGTTATTTTTTTTTTTTTTTGGGGGGGGGAGGGGGGAGCTACTTTTTACAATTTGCTGTCTAAATCTGCGATATATGATAGGCTTTAACATTGCGATGAATGGGGATTTTCCAGGGCTCTTTTGAGTATTTCGGAGGCGAAATCACCCCGAGCTTCTTAGTAATTTTATTCCTGGCTGTCTGCCATGCCGTTGTATTTTTATTCATTTATATGTTTGTATATCTTTGTACTTTTTTTTTACATAGGAGCTATTAGAAGCAGCCATTTTTACTTCCCCCTCTGCTGCTGTTCCAGTCAAAAGAAGATTGTACAGAAATGACAAAGCTGTAGATGCCGTAGTTGAAAAGAAATACAGAAAGTAAGTAAGGCTGGAATTAAAGGGATGGTCCGGGCTGAAAATATTTATATCTTAATATATAGAGTAGAATTCACTGAGCAAAATGCCGAAAATTTCATCAAAATCAGATAACAAATAATAAAGTTATTGAAGTTTAAAGTTTAGCAATATTTTGTAAAAACAGTCATTATGAATCCCTTTAATAGAGAAAAAAGAAAATTAAATGATATTGTCATTGTTTAAAGCCCTGAAATCTGACTAGTTTTCATCGCATAATTTTTCAACCACCCCGCTCGCTGACTTTTTACTTCCAAATCTCGCGCAACGTTTGAGACCAAATTTGCGATATCCGGGTACCCGGCTCAAAAAAAAAATATGTTAAAAAAATATGTGGCAAATAGTGGGAATAAGTGAACATGTAGAAGATTGTACAGAAATGACAAAGCTGTAGATGCCGTAGTTGACAAGAAATACAGAAAGTAAGTCAGGCTGGAATTAATAGAGAAAAAAGAAAATTAAATGATATTGTCATTGGTTAAAGCCCTGAAATCTGACTAGTTTTCATCGCATAATTTTTCAACCACCCCGCTCGCTGACTTTTTACTTCCAAATCTCGCGCAACGTTTGAGACCAAATTTGCGATATCCGGGTACCCGGCTCAAAAAAAAAAATCTGTTAAAAAATCTGTGGCAAATAGTGGGAATAAGTGAAAATGTAGAAGATTGTACAGAAATGACAAAGCTGTAGATGCCGTAGTTGACAAGAAATACAGAAAGTAAGTAAGGCTGGAATTAATAGAGAAAAAAGAAAATTAAATGATATTGTCATTGTTTAAAGCCCTGAAATCTGACTAGTTTTCATCGCATAATTTTTCAACCACCCCGCTCGCTGACTTTTTACTTCCAAATCTCGCGCAACGTTTGAGACCAAATTTGCGATATCCGGGTACCCGGGTACCCGGCTCTGTGGCAAATAGTGGGAATAAGTGAAAATAATAAATCAGCATATTACATAAATAGATAAAGAAAGAATGCGAAGATAGCAAAAAAAATGAAAGGTGTCAGTTAACAGAGGATTGAAATAGATAGTATGAAAGAAATAGCCAGTGGGACATTTTTGCTTCAGATAAGCTAGTGAAATTCTGAAAGATAAAACAATTATAAAATAACGTCTTACCACTCCAAGAAATTGATCATTGTAAACAATCATTTTACATGTATATATTTATTCAATATGATTTTTATCTTCTTCATTTTCTGTTTTGTAGGATGCTTGCATCAGCAAAGGAAGGGGACACAGTAAGTTTTTTAAATCCATAATTGCTTTTTTGAAGAAAATTTATGATAAATGTGAATAAAATTACCCTCCTATTTCATTGTATGAATAAGAATTGTTTGATAATCTGCAATTTATAATGAATGACTGTAACCTTTAAAATATATTACATATATGGGCAGTATTATTTGTTTATTCTTTTACTCTTAATTTTGCATAATGAGATTTTTTATCCCCTTCTGTGTTCAAGCTAGGTTAGACACAGGCATGACTTTTCTCATCAGATATTGAAAAATATATATTTCTTTCTGGTTGGGAATTCATGTTAAAATGTATTTGCAACCATCTCAATTGTGCTTGCACTGGCAAACTAGGGTGTGATATTGATGTTAAACAAATGTCAGAAATTAAAAAATCAAGAAAATAAAAAAGGTTTCCTGTATTATAAGTTTATTATTATACCCTCAAACTGTTAATTGATATACTGGATTAAAACATGAATTTTCAATAAATACATTTTTTTTTCAGCAGGATGAGGAACCCTCCCCATCCTGTCCCAGCCCCCATGAAGTTCGGTCTCTGCACTTTCTCGCAAGCAACAATATTATTCCCTTTATTTTTGATAGTCTCTGTCTCATGCCTGTATGCTGCTTATGTCATAATCTTAACACAAAGGCCAACATCAATCTTGATATCACTGTGTTTGTGAAGAAATAACTTGTTTTTATTTTATTTTGAATATAGACTCCTGATTCATCAGATGATGGAGACAGTAGATCAGGTCAGTATGTAAATAATAATACTAATATAGTCAAATCTGCCTTTTGTTTATTTCAGGTGGGGGATACATGTATATCGATGTTGAAGGTTGTATGAACTTGATTGCTAGTACTCTATAGTTCCACATATGCAAAATAATTCACTTCTTTACTCAACAGTACATACATGTGGGCCCATATTTTATTTAATACAGATTTAGATATAATTATGTTTCATTACATCAAGTACACTAATAAAATCCAATCCAATGCATGCTTTTGGCGAAGGGTGCTATAAAGGGTGTGTGATACTACGAGAAATCTGTATAAACTGTTGTTTTGTACCATGGTACAATTGAAACCTATTTTGAAAATTTAGAAACATGAATTATATTTATAAAAGTGTAAAAATTATATAAAATATGAAATTTATAATTATCTTTTCACACCAAAAGCTGGAAAAGAGTACTAGTATTCAAAATGAACTTGCAATCTTTTGTGCCATACTTGCAATGAGCACTTGATATTGCTCATCATGCATGAAGTTTAAAGTAGAACTATATTGAAAATCGTAAAAATGGAGAATCATATATCAAATTAAAGGAGAAAATAAGGAGAACACGATGGTTGTAAATCATTTATCATGGAGACCGATGGAACTCAGTTAATTGATAGTTTAAAGTTCTCTCTCTGAATGCTTCAAACACGCAGAATTACGTCCGCGAAATTGGGGATTTTTTTATGACGTCACTTTCTGTACGAGAGGCGTGATTGGCTCTCCAACGTGAAGCTCCACTTGCATGCAAAACCTGTTGCGAGGGTACGTTTTCTCTACATTGTCACTGAATACTTCGTTCCCGAAATGAAAGAAAACCCAGAATTTTATCTAGATTTGGATTTTCAAATGGATGATTATGAAGATGAAGAGAATGATGATGAAGTTTCTAGCTCTAGAAAAACAAAGTGACATGGATAGAGGTATACATTAGGGGAATTACGCCGGTGATTATGAGTCGGACAATTCAACTTGCATGCCGATTCGCTACCAACACATGCAGCTGATAGCTGCTCCGCGGGTCAAATCCATGAAAATTAATTCCATCACGACCACATCCAGACAGAGTCTCTTTCTTCTATCAACAACATAATGAGAATGAAAATAATGATATAACTGTACTTACAAACAAGTGAATATATCCGAACCTAGGCTGAAGGTAAATCAACTCAAAGAATAGCAGCAGACGATATGCACCGACGATGAATTTCACGTGGCTGGGAGATTGTCACTCGTTCTGTTAGATAAAATTTCTGTCATTATTTTGACTAAATTACGAAACTCTGAGAATTAGTATTCTACATAAAAATTAAGTAACACCTGGTACTATATTTTTTGAATTACGCTAAAACCTTTTTGAAGCAAAGAAAATGAGGTGAATTAAAATTAGATATAAAAGATCATCCGCCTAGCTCGCATTCGATTGTAAACAATCAGCAAGGCGAGCACATAGAGTTGGATAAAGATACGCTTTATCCAACTTTATGGGCGAGCAAGCCACTGAACTGAAAATACATATTTTCAGTTCAGTGGAGCAAGCTGGCCATGTGCTTTTGATTGTTTGTTTACAATCGCATGCGGCTAAGTGGATGATCCTTTATATCTTATTTTAATTTACCTCAATTTCTTTGCTTCAAAAATATTTTATCGTAATTCAAATAATAGTACCAGGTGCTACTTAATTTTCATGTAGAATACTAATTCTCCGAGTTTCGTAATTTAGTCAAAAAAATGAGATATACATTTTATCTAACAGAACGAGTGACAATCTATTCCAGCCACGTGAAATTCATCGTCGGTGCATATCGTCTGCTGCTATTCTTTGAGTTGATTTACCTTCAGCCTAGGTTCGGATATATTCACTTATTTGTAAGTACAGTTATTTTATTATTTTCCTTCTCATTATGTTGTTGATAGAGGAAAGAGACTCTGTCTGGATGTGGTCATGCTGCATGGAATTCATTTTCATGGATTTGACCCGCGGTGCAGCTAGCAGCTGCATGCGTTGATAGCGAATCGGCTTGCAAGTTGAATTGTCCTACTCATCACCACCGGCGTAATTCCCTTAATTTACCACCATCCACGTCACTTTGTTTTTCTAGAGTTAGAAACTTTATCATCATTCTCTTCATCTGCATAATCATCAATTTGAAAATCCAAATCTAGATAAACGTCTGGGTTTTCTTTCATTTCATGATCGAAGTATTCAGTGTCAGTGTGGAGAAAACGTACCCTCGCAACAGGTTTTGCATGCAAATGGAGCTTGACGTGGGAGAGCCAATCACGCCTCTCGTACAGACAGTGACGTCATCAAATTCGAGTCAATTCAGAGACCGATGCGAGGCATATTTCGGGGAGAGGCATTTTAGCGCTTTTTAATTGGCGATTTCCACCTTATGTATTATTTTCGTTATTTTTGAATGACCTAATGGTAATCCTCACATCATTACCTCTCCACTGATATATAATAAGGCCATATTCATAATCAATATATTTCTCCTTTAACGATTTTGTTGAACTTTGGTTCACAACACAAAAAACAGAAAATAACGAAGAGTTACCTCGAAATTTTCAGCTGCTAACTGCAACCTTCGTCAGCGATGTGACCCGATTTGACCTTAGTGACGTAATGGTCGATGATCGGGTCATAGACATTCGGAAGCTTGTATCGCCCCCGTCTCTGTTGAGAGAATGCATGAAGTTTGTTAAAAGTTACAATAATATTTTCAATTAAGAATTTTTTTCAAAAAAAAAAAAATCTTCTAATTGTACAAGTTCCATATTTTAACAGAAATCAATGGCTTCCACCCAATACCAAGAGACATCTCAGAACTAGACCAGCTCCTGGAACCAAGGTGGACCGACTTCTGGCCCTATGACCTAGACCAGCAGGAGGAAGTCCACACACATTCGACCTTTGACCCAAAGCCAGTGCAGGCTGATGGGATAGATACCCAAGGTGAGACCATGGATGTTTGATGGAATGGATAGATGGTCCTTGATTGTCATTCAGCCATCTTGTGTGTAACTATTGAAAGGATGTTGCTCTGATCTAAAGGCTTTTATTATTATTATTATCATTATTTGTTTGGCGTCACCTGTGCCCAGGAGGTGAAATGCGAACTGAATCACTATGACCTGCAGGTCTCTCCTCCCGATTTAAGTGATTGGGGGAGTGCAGGTGGACCACTACACGGGGGTTTCCCACTACTGTTATGTGAATAGTGCAGTGGGTTCTTAATGTGCATAGGTGGTGACTCTCCTCTACATGAGGCTTCCATTTAACGTCCTATCCGAGGGACAGTGTTTTCCACTGTAACATAGCCTGCATCTATGAAACATGGGAGAGACGTTTACACACAACCCACTGGCTTCAGTCATCCGCCCGGGGTGGACTCGAACCCACGATCTTTGGTTCGACGGCAGACGCGTTACCGACTGAGCCAACAATGCTCTCTATTGAAATTTGTTTTTAATAGACACTAGAGGTGAACCCATTCATGTTTGATGCAATGGGTAGATGGTCTTTGAATTTCAGTCATCTTGTGTGAATTATTGTGTGTATATTCCCATATTATCACACCCAAAGTGTGGTTGCAGCAGTTATCCACAAAAATCAACAGATTTGACTTCCATTCCAGTTTCACTCAGTCTAGACTGATTACTTGACCTGTGATCTCTTGAACTTTGATCTCTTGACCTTTGATCTCTTAGACAATTAATCTCTTGAACTTTGATCTCTTAACCTTTGATCTCTTCAGCAATGTATTTCTTTACCTTTGATCTCTTGACCTTTGATCTCCTGACCTTTGATCTCTTCACATCTGAACTCTTGAACTTTGATCTCTTGACCATTGATCCCTTGAACTTTGATCTCTTGACCATTGATCTCTTGACCATTAATCTCTTGACTTTTGATCTCTAGGAAAGGCAGCGATACCCATCAAATCATCCTCACCGGTGAGATTGAGCCAACAGCAGTACATTAAACTTCTAGAGAACTACCAAGACCGCACTGAAGACGAACATCTGAGGGTAAGGCTCGCCAAAATATATTATTTCTGTGATACGATTTTTAGAAAAATTCAAATTTTGATATTGTTACAATGACATGTGCAATGTGCTAAGTTCTGGCCTACATGTCATATCTGACTTTCATTTGTACTTGTAGCTGATGGACACAAATGAAGAAGTCAATTCATTTCAGAATTTTGAGAATAAACTAAGGCAAATGTGACATCGTGGTTTGGCTGATTACCTCTCGTCCGATGATAATGTAAGAGATGGCAGCACAAGACATATAGCTTTATGTATATTATATGCATTTTCAGCGCTTTTTTACAAGTCTGGTTTTGGCTTATGTTATGCCCTTCCAAAGTTCAAGACATACTCAAGTTGGCTATGTTGCCAATTTTATTTATTTATTTTATTTTTTTAATGTTTTTATTGAACAAATCAAAACAGATCACAAACAATCACAAGCAATCAAAACATTTACAAAATATTGTATCATTAAATAAAACAAAACAAAAAAGAGGAAATAAAAGAAAAATAAAATACAAAGGCAGCCTTTTATATCCAATCCTACATCATCTCTAATCACTTATGGTTATCATGTAGGATTTTATTAATAAAAGAAATCAAACTTTTGAATTATCAAGATGGAGCAGTCACACCTGTCCCAATATTAAAAGTGTCATTGTAGAGAATCTTGATAAAACATAAAATAAATTAATCTGTGATATAACCTCTGCAAACAAGGGCAAAAGTTGCATGATAAGACAAAATCATACAATAGGAGGCATGCAAGCCTGCTGGGAAAAATTATACACAAAACACGACAAAACTTAATTTCACATAAACAATGTGCACATTCTTAAAAAGCATATACAATATAGGGGTGATCACAATTGGAATCTCCACTTTTGGAAGTGACAAGAAAGAATGTTATTTTTCTTAGCAATTGAATATTCAAGGTCTTTGCTGGTTTTTACATAACATTTATTACCTTCAAAGTTAGGTGGTTTGCTCTGAAATTTACAAATGTAAACATAGTATTTGAGCAAAAGAAATAAATATGTGAGAAATTTATCAGAAAGTAAACCAAACATTTTCTCAAATGCAGAGATAATTAGCCTCTTATTAGTTTTCTGGGTGATAACCTTCAGAGTTTCCTCCCATAAACGTTTAATAGTGGGGCATTCAATGAAAATGTGAATATAGGTTTCAGGCTCTGTATCACAAAAACAACAATTTGGGGAATCTATTCTCTTTATTTTATTCAGAAAATCGTTTAGACCTATTGCTCTATGGAATAATTTAAAATAAAAAGAACGAATACGTGTGCTTAAAGTCGATTGAAAGTTATTAAGGTGAATCTTTTCCCAATCAACTCCGTCAGTATCCGAGAGAGCGTTCCAAAATGAAATTTGACGTTCAGGAAGGGTGGTGTCTAACAAAATTTGTAACTATATTTTGGAACTTTTTTGATTTCAGGAGCTGTTCTTTAATTTCCTGAAATAAACCATCAGGAGTGTAATTGGAGGTAACCAAGAAATCATGTGGTATATTTTTCATTAAAAAGCTGTATTTACGCCTATCGTTTTGGCTAATATCAAAGTCAAGAATAAGTTCTTCAAAAAGTTTACAGCCTGGGAGGGGAGGATTTAATAGATCACTTATGTAAACAATGCCTTTATCAAACCAATCCTCATATACAAAGTATTTCTTTGATAATTTGGAAAATGTATTTTTATTAAACCAAACACATTGACAAGATCCAATTGAGGAATAGGGCATATTAAATTCCTGTTTAGTATATTTTTCTCTGAAAGTGTACCAAGTTTGAAAAGTTTCAGCCAATTGGGTTAACCCCATCTTATGTAATACAGAGCTAGGGGCGTGAGTTTTCCATAATATATCTTTTCTACTGTTAAAATTGATTAAAGCAGATGTCTCAATTGACTTCCACATGGATTGATAATTATCATCAAGGAGCATTATAACCCATGACATTTTTTGTGCAATTGAGAAGATGCACGGATCAAACATTTTAAACCACCAAAAGAATAGTCGTTCCACATGAGATTTCTTTTGACCCTATCACTGCCACCATTCCACACAAATTTGTACAACATGCTGTTTAGTTTAAGAAAAAAAATCTTAGGTATTTTGATACATAAAACAGAAAAGTAATATAGGAGTTGTGGCAGCAATAGGGTCTTTATGACACAGATTTCCCCAACTAAAGACAAATTTCTTGCACGCCAACAATTAAGCCTATTCTCAATGGATTTTAGTTTCAGTTTGTGATTGAGATCATATAAACGGTCTGAGGATAAAGAAAATGTAACCCCAAGAGTACTGTATTAAAAGTAGACTTCTTCCATTAAAGACCTCTTTCACAAAATGGAAACTTTTGGCTACCTCTCAGAGAACCAATCCATATTGCTTCTGATTTTGATATGTTTAGTTTGCACCCTGAGCATTGAGAAAAAAAGTAATAGTGTCAAATAATGAATTAAAAAAATTATCAGACCCATCAGCAAAGCAAGTAGAGTCGTCTGCTAATAAGGAAATTTTCAAATCTTTGTCTGCAGATGGGATACCTTTTATATTGGAGTTCTGTCTGATGGCAAGAGCCATGGTTTCAATAACTAAAAGGAATAAATATGGGGAGATGGGGCACCCTTGGAAGATGCCCCTCTCCATGTTGATTGGCGAGGTCAAATGTCCATAATTTGAATCATAACTTCTCCTGTTGGAGTAAAATGTTCGCATCCAATCAAAAAAATTATTGCTCAAGTTGAATTTTTTTAGGACACTAAAAAGAAAATTATGTGAGACGCTGTCAAAAGCTTTTTGAATGTCTAGTAACAGTATTGCACCAGGAATTTGATTGATTTCCGTATACTCAATAATGTCAATGATCAATCGGACGTTATTTCCAATAAAACGGCCTGTTAAAAACCAGACTGGTCCGAGTGTATCAAATCTGAAAGATGTTTTTTAAGACGGTTGGATAGTCTTTGCTAAGATTTTGTAATCGACTGTTAAAAGGGAAATGGGTCTGAAATTTTTCAAATACCAGGGATCTTTGTCTTTCTTTGGGATCAAAGTAATTACTCCATTCCTTCGAAAGGGAGACATCAGCCCATTTTGCAATGAGAAATTAAAAGAGGATAGCAGCAAATCAGAAATATCTTTCCAAAATACAATATAGATGTCGACAGGTAAACCATCTAGACCGGGCGATTTATTATGCTTCATTGAGGTTATCGTTTCTAATAATTCCTTTTTTGTAATAGGTTTATCCAGACCATGTTTCTCGATCTCATTGAGTTGGGGAAATTCAATGGAATTTAAAAAGGTGTCTACTTCAGAGTTGTCACTACATTGTTCAGTATAAAGAGTTTGATAAAAAGAATCAATCTCCTCTAATATAGAATGTTGGTTTAAAATGGTTTCATCATTCTCTGTCTTTAGTTTGAAAATGCATTTTTTCTCTCCAGCTCTTTTTTCTAAATTACAATAATATTTGGTGCTTCTTTCACCCTCTTCAGTCCATCGTAGTCGTGAGCGAATAATTGAACCCTTTGTTTCTACATCTAAAATGTCATTTAAAGCATTGATCAAAAAGTCTCTTTCATTTATAAGGTCAATATTATTTAAGTCAGTGCTTAATTTCTGTTCTATTTCCTCTTTCTCTGCTAAAAGGTGTTTTTTACTTAACTCCCTCTCCTTCTCTTTGCGTGAACAGTATTGTATACAAGCACCAGTAATAGTACACTTTAAGGTATCCCAGAGAATATTGTGATTACAGATGCTGTCAGAATGGATCAATTTAAAGTCCTCAATCTTATCTTTAATATAAATTTAATAAACTGCATCATCCCTTAAGTATTTACAATTCAATTTCCAAAAACCTGGACCTCTCAAAGGTTGGTTTCCTTTAAAGGTTAGTGAAACAAGGGAATGGTCTGATTGGATTCCTGGGATAATTTTGGATTGCAAGCAATTGGCGATAAAATTATCAGAAACCAGTGTAAAATCAATTTGTGATAAAACTCGAGGGGTTTTCTGATGCCTTGTATATTGTTTTAAATGTGGGTGGAAAAAACGCCAGATGTCGCATAGATTGAATTCATCTATCAGTGTCAGTAACATTTCCTTTGCTTGAATATAAGAATGGGTTTCCTTACCACCTTGACAATCCAAAGGTCCCAAGCATCAAAGTCACCAGCACATAAAATAGAAGAGTGATTAAACCTATCAACTTTGCTGAAGACTTCAAGAAAAAAATTGGGGTCACCATTGTTCGGACCATACAGATTAACCAATATTAAAGGTACTCCATTAATTGTTGCAGATATGATTATACAGGGTAGGAATTAATTGGTTTTTTTTAGGGGCTACTCTTTTTTTTACATTGGGGCTACCACTGAATATCTTGGGGCTATTTTCTAATTCATGGGGCTACTTTTTTTACCGCATATCAGCAATTACCTTTTGACATTCCGAGACTCAATGTGATGCCTAAAAGCTCAGAACATTTTTAACTGTAATTACTGTAGGCTACAGGCCTTACAATAAACAACAGTGATCCCACCAGAGCAGTGGCGTACCTAGGATTTTTCACAGGGGGTGGGGGCAAATTCATCCGCCCAAAAATGTGACAAGCAAAAAAAAAAAAAAAAGTCTTCAACCACAAATATAAAATTTCGTACCAGAAAAAAATTGACAAGCAAAAAGAAGAAAAAAAAAAAAAAAGTGCATGGGTTGTGACTCGTCAGGGGGGCAGACTGCCCCCCCCCCCCCGTAGGTACGCTAGTGCACCAGAGCTTCAGCTTCACACACTTCAGATTCGAGCCAATCGAGGCCCCAAGACTTTATTGTCGATTGTCTCTGTACAGTACTGTTTGTTTTTTGGCTTATCCTCAACAGTATCTTGATTTGGAGAGGCTTCTGGCGCTGGCTCTGGCCGTTTGGCAGTGCCAGGTTGAACTCGAATTAGAAACTTATCCATCTCGCACTCCGACTGGACGATGTCGATAATCAGTGCTGTCACAATCACCAGCATTCAATTCTGTGCATGCCTAGTACACATAATAAACCGTACGATGCACGTGGTCTCGTTACCAGCTGTGCAGTCTAATCGTGCACGCGTACATGTACATAAGCCATACGGCAAGTGCGTCAATAATTCTAAAATCCCCGTGCTAAAGACTATGCGTACTCCGCATCCCATATTGCATTGCGCGTTTATTTTACAATCGCGAAGCTTCCGGTGTTACGGAAGGTTCAGATATTGCATTGACCGTTCAACTTAAAGCTGGCAAGGGCGATATAAAAGATGCGCTTGCTCCGCCGCCGGAGAACGTAATTATGTGAAGTATTTTTTACATTGTCGATGGTATTTTATTGGGGCGATTCTGAAATAAAAAGTCGTCCCAAAGCATGTGTAATTCCGACTGTGATTATATATCTCCCATCAGGGTCTGAGAAAGTAGAATCAAGAACAAATGACACTGAATTGCGTATTAAAATTGCTACTCCTCTACTATTTGATCAATAACTCGAAAACCATGCACGTTCACCCCACTGTTGTTTCCACAACTGATGATCTGATTTAGCAGAGTGAGTCTCTTGCAAAAAAATTATATCACTTTTAATAAATCTCAAATAATGAAATAGTTTACGTCTTTTAACATGGTCCTGAAGTCCTCTACAATTAAAACTAATCAGTTTCAAATCCATATTGAAAAAAGGGGGAATAAAACTGGATTAATACACTTAAAGAAAGTCATATGGGACAGGGTGACTGCCAACAAAATTATCAGTGGATAGATGCACAGAAATATATCAATAGCATCCAGCGCTGCAAAAAAATAAGAAAAATTTAAATGGTTGATTTTGATGTTAACAAACAAAAACATAGGTGCAAAAGGAAAAAAGGAACTGGGCTTCAAATCATAAAACAGCCTAGTCCCAAAAAGCAACTTTAGAAGAGCCGCAACAAACATAGACATGCGGGGGAAACATAAGGATCAGACATGCCTTTCATGGATGCACATAATTTCAATTTAAAAAAGAAAAACAGTAGGAATAACACAAATATCAGGTCATTGTGTACCATTTCAGACAATAATCAGACAATACATAAAGGTATTTGATAGTTCTTTATAAAACAAGAATACCAGCAAACACAAAAACACCCACAAATGCCTAGACGCCCAGTGGACGCTTCGTGTCTGTTGGGACAGAAGAGATAGCAAAATAAATTAACTTTAAATCTTTTTTTTTTTTTTTTTTTTTTAAGAATCGAAAAAAAAAAAATATATATTTTTATATTTTTTAATTTTTTTTTTCTGACATTATTTTTCCATGAACTGTTGAGGGTGCACAAAGTAAACTTTTGAGCGATGATATTAATGTTTGTTCTGTGTAACCATAGTTTATTTGACCTCAGCCTCTTGGATGGGGATTTCTACTTGTCTGGTGGAGAAATAATCTTCCCTGATGAATTTCTGGCCTTGAGAATTGCAGGAAAAAGGAAGAAAGGCTTGAGGCCTTGCTCCTTTAGAGCCTTGAACTTTGGTAGGCTGGCCTTCCTCTGCTCCATGACCCGTTAAGAGAGGTCATCACAGACAAAAATTTTCTTTGATTGCTGGTCTTTCGATGACACATATTTGATTAACTCCTTCTTCACATACTCTTTGATTTTGAAGCCTGTGAAACCTAGATGGATGGGACGAGGTCGTGAGGTCTGGCCACTACGGTAAGTTGGAGTGCGGTGGATTCTCGACATCTGGGCAACAATATCTACATCTAACTTCGCATCAGAAATGAGCTGTTTAACTGTCTTCAGACATGCCTCAGCGCCACCATCACCCTCTCTCTTGTCATCTTCAGAAACATTAGAAATGATGATGTTACACCTCCGTGACTGATTCTCTAGGTCATCTATCTTCTCCTCAGCCTTCGCTAAAGCACCTTCTAGTGCATTGACCTTCTCACATAACTTATCTACATCATGTTGAATTAGACTGTGAGCGTTGGCACAATCCTCTCTCACCTGTTCGAATCGGGCGTGCATTCTCGCTTCAAATGCCCGAGCCCACCGGGGGGCATCATCGTCACACACCGTGCTCGTCGCACTCGCATTCATATTGGATATAAGGTCATCAGCTTTTTTCTTCACTGGACTTGTCATGATTATTGTGGCAATGTACTCTATAAAAAATTCTCAATCAATTTGTAGTTAAATAATATGAGCTTAAACTTACTGAAGTAATATTTAGTACAAGAAAGGCAGACGTCTGAGAGTTGTACGTTGCTGCGAGCGTCGCCATGTTCCAAGTCCTGGCTATGTTGCCAATTTGATATCGTTCTAACAATAGTGATTTTGTTGTTTCAGAAACACCCTGAGCTGAATACGAAGCACATCACTCTGACGGGTATGATATCCAGAGCCTTTCCTATGCCACAACCACCTCAACTACCATCTCAAGGTATGTATAGACATGAATTGCCACTTGGTCCACACCTGTTTGGTCCAATCTCCACGTTAAAAAACTTGTGACCCGCCACTCCAAATCCATCCGTAAAGCCCTGTGCACACTATGCGATGCGATTGCACCAAGATCCCATTGCAACAAAATGACATAGTGTGCGCCAACCTACAATGCCCTGCAACTGTGACCCGCTTTGTTGCATTAGGATCACAGACCAAATCCATCTCAGACATTTGACATGTCAAATATTTCTGCGTTTTTGCCAATTTCAGCCAATCAGATTTGTCCTAGAAAATGACGTCATGACCAATTTGCTGCGCTTCTACAGCGCAGACAACATAAGCACAAGAGAAGAGGTGCCATGAGATGCTGCACAATGCACAGCTGTTGCAATGTATGCGCTGGCCTGCAATGTGAATGCACTGAGATACGATTGGCTACTTTGTTCCAATCGGATCCTAGTGCGATCGCATCGAATTGTGTGCACTGGGCTTAAGTCGCCAGGGAAGGTTTTCAATAAGTTGCCCAAAAAGTGTGATCTCCAAACGATGGAAATTTAAAAAAAAACCGTTTCTGAAAGAGTAAGATTTCTTCTTCATGCTATCAACCTTTGCTCAATGCACGACAAGATACAAGAGTTTCTTTGACCCATTTTTTTTTCTGGATCGCTTGGAAGTTTCAATGAGATTTCGCAGTGTGCAAATTTCATGCTTGATCGAACTCAGAACTTCACATCTTGTTTTCTCCCTACTCTTTTAAGGTCTCACCAAATTGCTTGTATATTCAATCAAGTACTTTGGTTGGTTATTTTTGATTAATTTTTACAAGTAATATATCAATATTATCATTTAAAGACTTCGGATGCACTGTTTCAAGCCAAATAAAAATGTCAAACTGTATTTTGCGCGACTTCTTATTGGGGGGTGACAGTTCACATTTACAGTAATATTGTATGTCAAGTTTGCTGATATTGATGACTTTTCTTTTGGCAGCAATGTTCTTAAAAAACAGAAATTAATCTGTGCGTCGCAAAATGTACAAACAATTTTCCACTGCATAATATTCTATTGTCCCAGTATATTAACTCTGTGTAGAGGTTGTGGATATTATCATTATTCTTCTGGCAGGATAAATGACAAATATTAAACATTGAATGGCCCCCCAAAAAAGTATTTCACATTTACAGTTTGTTGATTCTGTGCAAAGTTGCTGATATTAATTATTTTCCTACCAGCAGCATTGGTCATAAAAACAGAAGATAGCGACTTGAAGCAGGGTAAGAAGAGAAAAGACAGAGAGAAGGATCGGAAGAAGAGGAAAAAGAAGAAACTTGCCATGCTGTCACCAGTGACCCCGCCCAAACCTGCCACGCCCATCTCAACCGGTTCCATGGAGGGGAATTCCCCCATAGATATCCTTAGTACTCCTGAGTCTCGACAGTCCACCAGAGATGAATACTCTACCTCACCTGCCACTTGTTCTCCTGCTTCAGCAGGCTCATCGTGAGTATTTAACCTGTTAACTCCTGAATTCTGTTAATCTCATAGGCTTTGTACAGGGATCATCAAGTTCTAGTAGGCAATGGGTTAACCTGTTGACTATTGAATTCTGTAATTCCCTTAGGCTCTGTACAAGTACCATCTATTTTATTTACTCTCATTCATAAACTTTATTTATTTATGATGGGGATGTTATGCTCTGATGGTCTGACTCTTGTCTTTCAAACAGATGGTCAAGGATTCAAATTCCTGCCAATATATGTTGAGGGACAGTCATTTTCTGGCCTTTTCCTTTTTTGGAAACCTGTAATTCAGTTTCAAACTTGACCTGAAATGGAAAATACAGGCTGTCATAGGAATTGTACTGTGACTATCATTTATGTTTTTGTCTTGTTAGGTTTTGTCATACATAATAACCAATTCCTACATTGTATTTTGTTTGTTCTTCATACATTTGTTTATGGATTAATGACATCTAATATTTTCTTAAACAGTCTTGTTTTACAAAGATGTATCCATGAGGGCATCTACATCTATCTATGATGATTAACAGTCATTAATCCATGGACCTCTGAATTTTGTGGTTCTTGAACACAATGAGTACGGACCACCAGGGCCCCGTAACACAAAGCCTAATAACAATGAATAGAAAATGTGAAAGAACACTTCTGATTCGTTCCTGGTCAGTATTTTGAACTAAATGCATGTGTAACATTGATTTTGATTTGCCAGTCCATTTGGAAATTGCTTGCTAATCTTTGTGTTATGGAGCCCAGGTCCAGTATGCCAATGTCCTAATACCGACTTTGTATCACATGTCCTTCTTCTTTCATCATGCATAATAAAAAATACCTTGTCCGTTTTACTCCTTTTTCTCTGGGATGTTTTGCTAAAAATGTAATTAATAATAGCATTCTATCATACCATTGTGTTTGTAGCCTCTTCACTCAGATATGGAAACTAACAAGGTAGTTTGTGTTGTCAAATCAAAATGCTTCAGGAAATGCACATTGCTTACTATTCATGTTTCATTTTTGTTTGGTTGCCATACGCAGTAAATGAGTAGTTCAGATCATTAAACTATCAATGTCAACCATCTTTCATGTGTTTTAAATAAATGCACTTCTCTGTTGACTGTTCATGCTAGTAGATAAAAGCACAATTTTAAGGAATATTTCACATTTTATGTTATCAGTATCTGTTTGATATTTGTTCATTTTTCTTTTACATACTTCATTGCTCTTCCTTTTTTTTCATTTTCATATTTGTAAAGCTATCCAATATTTCTATAAAAAAAAAGAAAAATCTCATGAATTTGACCATGGCAGTGCTTTTTTTTCTTAAAATTAGATTATTCTAGCATGTCAGACTTGTAATATTGAATATGATAATAATGATAAAGAAGATAAGGGGGGGGGGGGTGGCGTATTATCATCTACACATCTTTTCACTTTTGTGCACAGGTGTTACCATTCTGTTATGTTCAATGTTCAAATGTTCACAATTTCGTTCACTTATTTTGTTCTTAACCCTGATGTCTCATGAATTCTGTAAATATCAGGCTTTGTACAGGGATGAATCAGTAGGCAATGGGCTAATATAATTCAGGCTCATACTCGCGTATTGATTTAACCACATGTGGTCTTAACCTCTGTTTTAATTATGTATATTTCAATGTGGCACACATATCTACTTGTTAATGTTAAGCACCCATGCCTAACTATTCATCTGCACTCTCACCATTCACAATAAACACCTACAAAACATTGGAAACCCTGGTGTGATCATTTACTCATACCTTGCCTATGAAAAATCCAATTCTAGATTTCATTATGTAAATTTAAATCGGTCAATTGAAAGTAATGCATTTTTATAAAATTCTTTTCATTTTATAGCAGAGCTCTACTATAAAGCATTGTCTTTATCTTAAAAGAAAATTGAATTTAGCCAACCTTATTGTGTGACTTCAGTAGCTTACAGTGTAGCTTCTGCTCGAGAGGCTTCATATGCAGTTAAATGACGACCCGTATCAATGTTTGGCCGATTTCTACTGGCGTCTGCACCATATTTGAGATGTGGCTGGTGCTAATATTCATACTACTAGCTCTAATGTGGTGTTATTGCTAGGTTAGGCAATTCACTTAATGCCCTGTACCTATATGTATTTTGAATGGCTGATATTTCTCGATGTTTCTAATTTTGTATCCTCTGGGGTCCTTTTACAATTAAGATACAATCAATCACACAATTAAGCTTACATTAAAGATACAATCAATCACACAATTAAGCTTACATTAAAGATACAATCAATCACACAATTAAGCTCACATTAAAGATACAATCAATCACACAATTAAGCTCACATTAAAGATACAATCAATCACATAATTAAGCTTACATTAAAGATACAATCAATCACACAATTAAGCTTACATTAAAGATACAATCAATCACATAATTAAGCTTACATTAAAGATACAATCAATCACACAATTAAGCTTACATTAAAGATACAATCAATCACACAATTAAGCTTACATTAAAGATACAATCAATCACACAATTAAGCTTACATTAAAGATACAATCAATCACACAATTAAGCTCACATTAAAGATACAATCAATCACACAATTAAGCTTACATTAAAGATACAATCAATCACACAATTAAGCTTACATTAAAGATACAATCAATCACACAATTAAGCTTACATTAAAGATACAATCAATCACACAATTAAGCTCACATTAAAGATACAATCAATCACATAATTAAGCTTACATTAAAGATACAATCAATCACACAATTAAGCTTACATTAAAGATACAATCAATCACACAATTAAGCTTACATTAAAGATACAATCAATCACATAATTAAGCTTACATTAAAGATACAATCAATCACACAATTAAGCTTACATTAAAGATACAATCAATCACACAATTAAGCTTACCTTAAAGATACAATCAATCACATAATTAAGCTTACATTAAAGATACAATCAATCACACAATTAAGCTTACATTAAAGATACAATCAATCACACAATTAAGCTTACATTAAAGATACAATCAATCACACAATTAAGCTTACATTAAAGATACAATCAATCACACAATTAAGCTTACATTAAAGATACAATCAATCACACAATTAAGCTCACATTAAAGATACAATCAATCACACAATTAAGCTTACATTAAAGATACAATCAATCACACAATTAAGCTTACATTAAAGATACAATCAATCACATAATTAAGCTTACATTAAAGATACCATCAATCACACAATTAAGCTTACATTAAAGATACAATCAATCACACAATTAAGCTTACATTAAAGATACAATCAATCACACAATTAAGCATAACTCAAGTCAATGGCACACCATGTACAAAAATTTTACAATTAATTGTAATGATTAATTGTATATCTTTGTGTAACACCCTCAGGTCTAGTGATATCAAGCCACCTCTCCGAGTCCATCCATCGTTCTTCAGCCTCATCAGGGACATCTTTAGTGCTGCTCCAAATCATCGACTCACCCTCGCTAAGCTACGTGAGAGCTTGGCAAATTGGCAACGGTCCCCCGTCAGTATGCTCAGCAGTTGGGCTATCCTGCAACCAAGTTGGGCGAAGGTAATGATTTTTTTCTCACCTGCATAGCAGAGTGAGACTATCGGCGTCAACACCAAATCTTAACCGAAGATTAAGTTTTTGAAATGACAGCATAACTTAGAAAGTATATGGACCTAGTTCATAAAACTTGGCCATAAGGTTTATCAAATATTACTGAACATCCTGCCTGAGTTCCATGTCACATGACCAAGGTCAAAGGTCATTTAGGGTCAATGAACTTAGACCATGTTGGGGGAATCAACATCAAAATCTTAACCTAAGGTTAAGTTTTTGAAATGTCATCATAACTTAGAAAATATATGGACCTAATTCATGAAACTTGGACATAAGGTTAATCAAGTATCACTGAACATCCTGCATGAGTTCGACGTCACATGACCAAGCTCAAAGGTCATTTAGGGTCAATGAACTTTGACCGAATTGGGGGTATCTGTTGAATTACCATCATAACTTTGAAAGTTTATGGATCTGATTTATGAAACTTGGACATGATAGTAATCAAGTATCACTGAACATCGTGTGCAAGTTTCAGGTCACATGATTAAGGTCAAAGGTCATTTAGGGTCAATGAACTTTGGCCAAATTGGGGGTATTTGTTGAATCACCATCATAACTTTGAAAGTATATTGGTCTAGTTCATAAAACTTGGACATAAGAGTAATCAAGTATCACTGAACATCCTGTGCGCATTTCAGGTCACATGACCAAGGTCAAAGGTCAATGAACTTTGGCCATAATGTGGGTATCTGTTGAATTACCATCATAACTTTGAAAGTTTATGGATCTGACTCATGAAACTTGGACATAAGAGTAATCAAGTATCACTGAACATCCTGTGCCAGTTTTAGGTCACATGTTCAAGGTCAAAGGTCATGTAAGGTCAATGAACTTTGGCCATGTTGGGGGGTATTTGTTGAATTACCATCATATCTCTGTAAGTGTATTGGTCTAGTTCATAAAACGTGGACATAAGAGTAACCAAGTATCACTTAACATCTTGTGCGAGTTATAGTAGTTTTCAAAGTCAGCACTGCTGCTACATGTATATTGAATCGCGTGATGCAGGTGAGACCGCCAGAGGCATTCCACTTGTTAAACATTGGGATGGGGGCAGCCTAGTCTGCAGGCACAGACCCTGATTGAAACTGGTCAACAAATGGGTCTTCACAAAAGACTAGCAAATTTAAAACTTCCTGTTTGAATTTCTCAACTCGAAAGAAGGGTTTGCACAGCAGACAAGGGGCAGCCCTCACATTAAGATGGCAATGTAGTTTAGAAAAATATAATTGGAACCACTGTTATGTATTATGATAATTTAGCAGGCAGCTAGGCAGTTGAGGTGCCATTTTTGCCTTTGGGTTAACCCTAAAAGGACTGGGAGGTGACTGCTAATTGTATCTTATAATAAGATAATCTTATTATGGGATAATTGTATCGCATGCATGTCTTTCTTGTGGATACCTCTTTCTTGAGAGATTTGTCAGCCAATTGAGCAGGAAAGTATTTCATGAAGAGTTTTGTCGGTGATTTTCACTCGCTAAATTTGCTCTCGGCCAATCGGATGCAAGGATTTCCAGTAGCTTGAAATATCTGTGAGTGAAAATCACTCCCTTTAAATCTTCTATGAAACACTTCCTAGGAGTGGTTTCAGGATCCTACAGTTAATTGAAAGATTTCTTCCCAAGGACTTGAAGAAATTAATAAAGCAGAAAAAAAGGAAAACATAAATTCCATGTAGGTTCTCACTCCATACAGGCACTCTGTTCCTTTCCAAAATATTTGAGGAGCACTAGAATCGGCTCAGTGGTAGAGCGTTCACCTCATGAACGGTACGTTATGAGTTCCATCCCTGGCCGAGTCATAGAACAGACTTAAAAAAAATTGGTCCTTCTCCTTTCTTGTCAGGCGCTCAGTCTTTTGGAATGGAGAAGAGTAATAATAACATTATGTTATGCAGGGCCTGCTGAGAGAACAGGGCATTGTACTAAGAGTTACAATTGATCCAATCAATCGTAACTCTATGGAAATCTATCAGTGTCACAATTTTTCTACAGGAAATGTGCAAAATGTCCTTTGTAAACAAAGGAGAACACACTGAACTGTCAAGAAATCAATGAATTTATGGATATACATTTACATCTAGAAAAAAATTTGGGCAAAAATGCATTTTATATGATAACTTTGCTGGCTTTCCATAGTTGCGATTGATCAGATCAATTGCAAGTCTATGTAAGATGGGCCCCAGTTCATTACAGCTGAAGTGGCTACCATGGGTAAATAAGTATTATTATTCAGAGCAAATTTTGGAGAAAAAACCCAAAACAAATTACTGCCTCTAAAAAGGGAGACACTTCTCATGAAAAGCAATAAAACGTGACTGATGATCTCTTCACAGGTGGTCGATGGAGCTATGAGGTTTCTCAACGGAGAGGTCAGTGTAAGTCCAGAGGTCATCCCAAGGGTCAGATATGACGAGGATAGACAGATGTGGCAGTGGAGAAGTGAGTACAGGGTACCTTATCACTAGAGATTGCAATCACTACCAGGGACCCGTAGTAACACAATGGTTAGCGATTAATCGCTAAACGAAACGGCCTTTCAAGATCATCATTGCATGCATAGTTTGCTCAGTAGACTGACAAGGAACCAATCAAAATTGTTCTTCCAAATTAGCGATGAATCGCTAACCTTTGTGTTATGGGGCCTAGGGACCTGTTGCATAAAGAGTTGAAATCACTTGCAAGTCCATAAATCAATCTCAATTTGATCTTCACCCAATCAAAAGCACCCATTCGTGATTTCGTTTGGTATTTTGAATTGCCTTCAAATTTTTCTCAATTGCTTCTTACTGATAAATTTGCTCTGGGCCAATCATATGCAAAGATTTCAGTAGCTTTTACCAATAGGCAGTGAGAAACACTAACTATTGTTTTATGAAATGCTTCCCATGTGAACAAATGCTAGGACATTGCAAGTTAAATTTTTGTCATATGGGCCATTCCGGTTAAGGAGAGAAAACGGCAAGGTCAAAATCGAGCCCCTCCCCCAAAAATATATATCAACATAAGAAATTTGTAGTGAGTGAATTATTATTCACCAGTCCTGTAGAGATAGCAGTGATAACTTCAAGACGGAAATTTTTTTCATTGTTGAGAATTTTACGATTTAAGTATGAATTTCTCCCCAAAAATGTACTGAAAATTTGGACAAACAGAATATATACTTAAACAAACTGGAATAAAACAAAATTAAAGACAAACGTGATGGAGTTGGATTACCATAAAGAAGTCTGATGTGTATGTTTGTTGATAATTCCAACTAAATTGTTGACATGTTTTACGTTTCAGAAATATTGCCGTTTGAAAAACTAGTATTGAGACGTTACCATGTCCGTCCCCTGATATTAGATTCATTAATCTCTTATTATATCGAGCCTGTAAATCATCTTGTCTTTCTTAACCTTATCATATTATACACTCATTAGGACTCTTTCAATCCCATATGGTATGATCAGATATTCCATGTACGAGAGATATGAAAATGTACTTTCAAAAATCTGATATTTTTGTCCGTCCCCTTCGTAACGTCCCAACTTTCAAGTTTCTACCACACACACGATACGAGATTCATCTCAAAAGTTCTTGAGCACGTGCGCCGGTCAACCCTGTTCATACACATACAAAATTTTCCATGTGTGTTTTCAGTCACGTAGTCCAAGGGAGAAAAAAAGCATGTCCGTCCCTTCAATATGTTTGCCGTAACGTCTAAACTTTCGTGCTTTGTCTTGGGTGATTGTTATGTTTTGGTGTTGATTTCTCGTATTTTGTCGCGGTGTGTTGATTGATTAGTGATATTTTTCCGTACTACCCTCATTTCTAAACGTATTTGTAAAGATATCCAATGATTTTCTTTCTTTATTAGAATATAATTTGCATTTACTTGAATATATGTTATCAAATTACGACGACCTAAATATTGATGATTATTACAAATATTAAGGAAAAATCTACGTAATTCTAAAAATGGCCGGGAATGTAGTAATCAAGAGATGTAGTCTTGTTGGGAGTTTCATTCTGAACAAACAAATAAAAAAAATATATATAGTTAAGGAGATAATCCGGACAATTATATAGATATCATGACGACGTTACTCATTTGATGTGGACATGATTTGAGGGTGTCCACCGTCGCGTCTCAAACTAAAAAAGTTTACTTACATGCATAATCGATACTTTTATTTAATTCTGATCTACAATCATATCTAGTTGGCAAGATTATCGAATTCTTATTCTTCATAATGCTGCAAAATAAAGCAAGAAGTTTTCTTACCTTTTTGCCATGCTTCACCTTCGCTAGGACGTTATTCTGAATCACAAAGACATGTCCAATATTTTATCCAATGACGTCCAAATTGTAAAAACGGCACATCGTACATTATCTACTCTTTTATAGATAAAATGTGTATTTCCATAATAAATCTTACGACTGCCCATACCTTCCGAGACACTTAAAAAGGTTTTATAAATTTTACATGTAAACAAAATGATGTAAAAGGCACTAGAACAGACTAGACGTTATGATCTCCATGAGGACACTGTAGAATTAAATGTCCGCAATAACGTCCTCGTAACAATTATGTATTTTACCATATTTAGTTTTATATTTATTTCAAAAACATATCAAAATCTTCTAATCGTTCTCAGAAAAAACGTTTAAATCACAATCAGGCTTTACGTTTATAAAGTGATCACCGTATGTGATGTTTATGGCTGCTCTCTTTACTTCAGACGTTATGATTTTAAACGACAATGTCTTCCGTAACGTCGCACGACTTTTACACCATAATTTGTTGCTGGTGATTCTTTAGATTTAGGTGGTTGTTTTATTCACATGAATTCATGAAATAGTGCTTTCAAGCAACTTTGATTTTCTGTTCTAGAATTAAAAAAAACAATCGAAAGATATAAAAACTACAAATTAGACGTTACGACTTTGACGATGGACATTGCCAAAAATGTGTCGCATATATAATTTTAATAATGCTTGAAATTGTCTTTATTTTCATTTGTTTTACCTCGCAATAAACTAGTATTCAAGAGTTGAAAAAAAAAGTTAATTTAGGCATACAGTATCAAGCGATGCACGATGTGACAAGTGTCCTTTTAAGACGTTATTTATTCTTTTTAATATTCCACAATGTCTCATATAAAATTCAGGATTTTTGGAAAGTGGCGGCTAAATTTTTTGACATCGAGGGCTGCGAAACGGGATGAAAGTCGGGGGGGGGGGTGGTCGACCATGCAAAAAAAAATCAAAATCAGATGTTTTTTTCTGATGGGATAAAGCCATCCCAGCGCCCCCCCCCCCCGTTCTGGGACCCCTGGTATCAGCGGCGGTTTGGATTTAGGTGCCCAAATTATGTCAATGTTGTGTGGCCAATGTTGTAATTCGAATTGTGACAGAATTCCATTTTCTTCTCTTTTGACAATAAAATTATAATCTTGCTTTAATCAAATGTATTTTATTTTATTTTATTTTGGATTCTGAAACAAATGTATTGAATAAACATATTTTAATGGTTCGCTACCTAAAAAGATATTTTATACGGTTTCATTTGTTCCTGAATGTACCATGCGGCGGATCCGGATATGACAAGGGGCTCAAACTGATGACTTCCCAACAAAATTGATATTTTTTAATGTTCTAAAACTATTCAAGTTGGTTTTTGGACGTTTTGTGTAAACATTTTATGGAAGTCAACATGTGGTAGGTTTTAGACGTTTTAACACCTTTTTTTAAACGTCAAAATAACCCCCTCCCCCAAAAAAAACATTTAAAAAACTTTCGGAAGTTCGATGAGATGATGATGGTGATGATAATGATGATTGATGGTGATGATGATGATAATGACAATGAAGGTAACAATTTTGCACAATGGAGATCCGATTAATGGTCGTAATGACAAGAATGATGTGAAATCATTTTAACAAGCTTTCTGCCTTTTTATTGCATCCCCGATTTCCTATCAATTATCTTTCAATTTGTATGAAATATGTGCCAACAAATAATATCACTTTTGTTTAAATTTATTAGATTTTTATTCTCATTGTTATATTCTCGATCTTTGTCTGATGATTATTTTATCACCCAGTACTTTTAATGAATTTGAAATAAATGCTGAATTGATATTGACAACTCATTGTAGCATGAATAATCGGCATTATAGGCCTACGCAATAAAAAAGATGGTTCATTGAGGGCAGAAATTCTGTCAAAGGATGCATTTATAAACGATACAAGACACAAAATTATTTTTTTAAAGACACATCACGCGAGACTTTTTACCTTTTATTATTTTCTTTTCCAATTTCATTCAAGGATTTCATCACGAAATTGTTATTTAAAAAAAGACACATCACGCGAGACTTTTTTCCTTTTATTATTCTCTTTTCCATAATTTCATCACAGCATCAATCAATCAAAACATTCACAACCTAAATTATAAAGAAATAAAAATAATTCTTATCAGGCGCTTTTCCAAAAGTTGAAAAGTGATATACATCAGCCATTAAAAACAAATTGATTGCATGGATGTAACCACGTTATTTTGATATTGTTCCTATTTTCAATCAAATTTATTTGTTTATTCTATACATTATATTTCATTAGTTACTTTTAGTTCTTTCGTTAGAATTTATCTATTTCAATTTTATGATTATCAATTCTCCCCCCCCCCCCGTAATGTTACCGTGTCATTAATTTGCGTTGAAACAGTCACATCGTTTGTAAAGCCGAGAAAATTTCCTTTTCTTTTTTTTTTTGAAAATTTGTTCCTTCATTAGCACCGTAACGTCTCAACTGGGGACACGCGAATTGTCTTCGCCACAGCGAAGAATTGCTGCACAAAACTCGATGTTTCTGTCTTTTATTTACTGGTATTTCATCAAATATCAGAGATGTTTGTCATTTAAAGGCACTTTCAAGTCATATTTTGGAATTATGCAATTTATTTCGATATCGCTTAGAGTAACGTCCCAACATACCGGCGTATCGAAGATTGCGCTTGCTACTGAGCTTGGCAGCGCAAACTAGTGCTTCGATCACCTCCGAGTTTCTTCTATGATCGACTTTATGCGTAAAAACAACGAAAATTTTCCTTATTTATTCATTTTTATGCATGTCCACTCGGGAAGAGTAACGTCCCAACATTTTTAGAAATAAGGTGATATTGTGAAATAGACATGCCAGCTTATCTTTTCCTTATCTGAACCAGTTTACCGATGTGTTGGCCTATCTAAAACACATGAAAAACCAAGCCTAGCGAGTACTTTATTTTTCGACCCCTTTGTCCAAGTCTTAACCGGAATGGCCCATATACAGGTTTTAAGAATTATTTTAAGACTTATTTTGTCTTCTTTGGCTCCCCCACAATAATGTACATTTCTTTGTATTATTTTTGAATCCCCTACTCAGTTCACTTTCCTTTTCAATTATGTTTGTTTCCTATTTTGTACAAATTTGTATTTTTTTATATTATTGTGGAAATAAATGATTTGATTTGATATACAGGTGTCTCTACCTATTGTGAAATCATGTATGTTACTTTCAATGCAAATATATGTTATGTTTATTTCACATGAAAATACTAAAGTGAACTCACCTGGATGGGGTATGGGCTAGGGCAGTCTGTGGACTTTATTTATTTGGTTAACTTTGCCCCATGCCTGGCAGCTCATCCAGATGAATCCAGTGTTTAATTATTTTTATGTTACTGTATTGTTATTTTGTTATTGTAACAATAATTTTTTATCATTCTATTTGAATTGTTTGATATTCTGCCAAATAAAATAATAATTTGCATCACAGAAATCTTTTGACGTAGGCGAAATTTGACTTTATAGAAGATGTTATTAACACAGTTTACATATTCTTGGGCCTGTTTAAAAAAAAAAAAAAAAGAATTAAAACTATGGTAACTTTATCATTATTGTAACTGCCATAGAATCCTTGATTGTGACTAGCTGCTAAGCCCTGTAACCATGGTAGTTGCAACAATTTCAAGTTTAAGATTTTTATAAATCTTTATAAAATAGGCACCTGTTTTGAAATAAGGTTTCAAGTTAGGCGCTTTTGACTTATGCAGTCTACTGTATGTCTTGTGTTCTTGATAGGTGAGCTACCTCCAGATTCAGAGGAAGAGCTGGTGACCCTTTTTAAGCAGTGGTTAGACACACTGCCAGGCATGAGAGCAGTACCACCAAAACCTAAAGAAGTGTGCACCAGTGCCAGCACCACTACCACACCAACAACTAGGTGAGTGCCTGCCTGTACAGGGCCTCTATCCGCTGAATCATAAAGCCAAAGGGGAAATTATGAGAATACGAGTTTGAGAAGATTTACCTCAAGAGAGGATGTGTTTATGGATAAATTATTATTCATTTGAAGTCCCTAAAACCATGTGGGGCCAATTATCTGAAAAAACCCCTACGTATATTTACCCTTCCTCTCCCCAATTTCACTGAAATATCTTAATAATTTTTCTCAGAATGATAATTCAAATTGTTGATCGTATTTGGAAATAACATTGGATTCCATTCGGCAGATAAGTTGGATAAAACAACTATGCCATGAAAGTGTACCTTTGGAAGAGCATAGGGACTTTGTTTGACAATGTGATATGTGCTATACAAGATCTGTGCATTATTTGTTTTATGTAGTTTACCATTAGATTCTCTTTCATAATAGTCTCGGCTCAGAAAATTATGAGACCCGCCACTGGGCAGCAAGCCATAATAACCAGCATTTATGAGGGTTTACAAATTCTTGTGCAATTAAGACACTCCTTGCTTCCTCTTGTTCCTGTCTTGAGCATCCTCCTCATCGAGTCCATCCTTAAAGCCTTCCTTCTTCATGTAATCTATGGTCTTCCCTTTCCTCTTATGCCATCCATTTCAAGATCCCATGCTCTTTTCACAGGTTCACCATCTTCCCTCCTCAACATGTGGCCCACCTACGTCAGCCACCTCTCTTTACCACTTTCACAACAGTTTCTTCCAAGCCCCAACTTTCCATGTGGTAATTTATGTTCTTTTCATCAGATATTTTAACCCTTTCCCTTTTATCACCACTGGGTGGGAATCGCTGGATAAGGTAAAGTGTCTATGCATCATTTGTTTTTTCTTTCCAGTGTCGCCCATGATACGCCAGATATGGTGGAGACCAAGGTTGTGTTTCCTAGCTTTGCAGAACAGGTTAGTAATTTTAGTAATTTATCTTTCAAAGGTTTGGTTATTTTCATGTATGAAGATCTTGCATTATGTTTCATAAAGCCAGCCAAAACGAGACTCATGATCTTGGTGATAATGGCAATGAGGCTGATGATGATGATGATGCTGAGGATGATGATGATGATGGTAGAGATAGTGATGTAGGTGATCATGATGGTGGTGATGCTGTTGATGATAATGATTTGGAGGATAATTGTAGTGGAAAAGATGATGGAGCAGCGATAATGATGAGGATGAAGAGGATGATGATGGTACTGATGATGATGTTGAATTGGTGGTGGTGATAACGAAATGGTAGTGGTGATGATGTTGATGACGATGGCGGTGATGATGATGATGCTGATGATGTGATTGGAGTTTAGGGCCACAAGGAAAAAAGTCACATAAGTCATAAGTCACGTAAGTAAGTGATCGGCCTCACAAACAGGAGTGACGATGATCTGATCACACTATGTACAAGAGGCCAAATCTCACCGGGGTCGTCATATGTAAATTGCAGAAGTTAAGCGTGTCATACATGTATATATCTGATCTGGCACTTGTAGAGGCTTAGTGGAAGCATATATTTGACTGTGAATTCAAGAATCCATCTATTTCGGTAAAGTATTAAGTCACACATCACTTGACTCCAATACATAATCCATCAATAACTTACTATCTTTACTACAGGAGAGAGAGAGATACAGTCAACCTCATAAGGCCTTTGTCTACAAGATGCCAGAATACGAGGCTATCGTCGCTCCGGTCAAGGGTGTGTTTGCAAAGGAGACCACACCTAACAAAGCCAGGGAACATGCCCTCCTTATTTCAGACCGACCATCGTATGTCACTATTCTTTCACTAGGTAAAGGCATAAAAATATAATTGAAGTTACAACAATTAAGTTTGAAAGACAAGAACTCAGTTAATCATCACGGTTTATACTAGACTTGCCGTAATTTGATGGATTCACAATACAGTGCGACACCTATTGTTTGAAGCTGACAGACCAAAATTCGCAATGCCTATTGGGAAAAATCTGATGTCTGTTGCGTGCACTATAGTGCATGCATGCGATTATGCTGTGCCGGCCGACGCAGCTCGGCAGGCATGCATAAAATTATGCTGTTAACTAGGGCCCAGAAGGTGGGAGAGAATTTTGTCACATTTCTCTTTGCAAAATTTGTTCCGTTTTTGGTGAATTCTTCCTCGGCTTTTGCCATATGTTTTTCAGTTTTAAGGTATCACAGTCACATTACAGTATACTAGCACTGTGCGCTGCCTGCACCTGTGTGTGATGTCGACCTCGAAGTTAGAAATGGCCTGTCCTCTGCAACTGATAGATGGTGCACCGTATTGTGAATTCAACAAAGTGCCTATGGGGTTGGTAAATTGCCACTTAGTCGAAACAGGCTCCATCTACTCTCTGTTTGGTCTAATCCTTCATGGTCTAATCCTTGTTAAAGTGATTGGTTAACATTGGTTTGACTTTTAAAAAATCTGAGCTAGAAGGTCACATTTGTCACCTGTGTCTGTGATATGTTACAAAAGTGAAGCCGAGAAAAAATTGCGTTCGAAAATAATTATTTAGTGCTTCAAAAATTGAAATATAAAGTGACCGAAAACACCATCTTAATTTCATCCCATACACTTATGTGTACTAAATAGACGCCTATTTACAAAATCAGGGTTTGCCTTGTAGTTTTAGCTTTACATTCTCAATAATGGTTGTTTTCAGGGTTTATTAGTTCTAATACATGCACTTGTACACATGTTTCATCTTGGTTTGAGAATTTTTTAAATCGGCTGCTCACAAAGTTAAACAATACCTTTAATCTACAATTTGCTTTTCTACATTTCCCATTGTTTAGTCTATGATGAAGTGTGAAGATTAGCAATGATAAGCTGCTTGTGTGATTCCTGAGGGAAAGATTGAAACCTTGCATTGCATTAAGTGCCTTTAGAAGCTGGAGCTACAGCTTGGGTACTACATAGTACGCCATTGAATAGGGATCTAGATAATTTGGGCCTCAAAAATGCTTTTTATTATTATTAAAGACATGGCTTTGACTTGACAAGGTGCCCAAAGCAAAAGGCAAAGTAACTGCAATTAATTCTTACCTGTATTCCACCGTCATTGTTTTGATCCCCAGTGCGAGATGCAGTAGCAAGACTCCCGAACGGCGAGGGGACCAGAGCCACTGTTTGTGAGCTTTTGAAAGACTCCCAGTATCTGGCGGACTCCAGCGATTCTCAGATCAATAATGTTGTCAGCGGCGCTCTTGATAGGCTTCATTATGAGAAGGATCCGTGCATCAAGTATGATGTGAATCGAAAACTCTGGATTTACCTTCACAAAGATCGCACCATCGAAGAATTTGGTAAGGAAGTCATCAAAAGTAGATGTTGTGTGTGACTTTAATCACTGTGTTTTTGCTAAAATTGTCATCATTGTGTTATTGTTGTTAGATTATAGTTATCCTTACGATTTTAATGATAATATCTTGTACATCATCATCATGGTCATCTTCATCATCTTCTTCTCTTTTTCTTTTTTTCTTATTCCTCTTCTTTATTATCTTCTTTTTCTTCTTCTTCTTCATCTTCTTTACATTTTATACTATTTAGAATGTTTTTTTGTAATTTCTTGTAATTATAAATGTGTTTGATATAGAAATTATGACTTTCACTAAAATGACATGCAGAGTGAAAATTCGTACTTAAGTTTTACTTTTATAAATCTTTTTATAAATTTTATACATTGTTTTTCATTTTCTTTTTATTTTCATTTTTAGAACGCCTTCACATGGAGCAAGGTGCTGAAGCTAAGGCAAGGAAATCAATAGCTCGCCAAACTAAACTCCTTCCTAAAATGGCAGTAAGTAACATCTTGAAATATCCCACATAATATTTTGCATTCCTTTTCATAGTTTGTAGTCTCCTTTAATTGTCAAAATCAACCTTGTATTGCTTTCCATGGATTGCCAACTTGTCATTCAGGTCGTTTGAATTCTGAATTAAACTCTGTACAAAAGTCAATTTGTTGTTGTTTTTGCAATTGAATGAGAAAAAGAGATTACAGGGGGCAAGGGGGGATTTTTTATTCCTGAATCTCTACTTAGCTAAGCATGTTTTTATACTTAGTTTTACAATTGCATGTTCAGCCCTACTCCTTGACTGTGGACCAGCTTGTATAAGAATCACTGGGGAAGAAGTATTAGTTTCATTGACAGTGACAAATTAATTGTGGAAAAAATTTCCAGTGTGGAAAGCATATTACATTTGTTACAAATGTTATGGCAGTTCCATTTCCTAATCTTATATTCCGTATTTGTATTTCATTTGCACAACAGTCTGGTCTTCGAGATTCTCCTATCAATTTCCAAGCTTCTAGACCTGGGTCAGCCATGAGTGATACCAGCAGTGAGAACCTAAGCATTGAAGTCTGCAGCCCGAAAGCATCTCCCGGTAGAGCATCCAGTCCTAAGACCAGTCGCAAGAGTCCTGCTTATGCTAAGATCAACCCTGTCTCTGGATTTCATGGAGGATTAGACTTGGGAAAAGGCGACCATCCAGGATCTTCTGGCACAGTGTCGACAAGCAGCGGGAAGCTGGTTTCTGCTCAGGCACCGGGCCAAGCTCCGTTTGTCATCAGCCCACAGAAGATAAACAGTCTTCAGTCCGCATTGAAAGGACTTCATCAGAGTCCCGCTGCTGGTCAGATTGGTGGAGGGGATAACTTGATGCGAGCGCAGCTTCTGGCAGCAAAGGTGTCTGAAGGTACTGCACCTGCCTTTGGGCCCCAGGGAATAGTGATGCATGATGTTGGTCGATCCGTTGGTTCCATTGCAGATATCTTGAGAGGAGCCGTAGGTTCCGCAGGAGACATGGCACCAAGTTCTTCTGGCAGTGGGTTAAAAGAGATGCCAAAGTTCATGAAAAGCATGTCAGTTCCATGTACCCTTCCTGATGGGAAGGTAGTGATGATTTCCCCAGAGTTACTGATGCCAAGTGCGAAAGCAACAAAGAAAAGATCAAGGAGTGGAAGTGGAGGAAGGAAGAAAGGAAACCCTCTGCAGTCATCTGAAGGAGCCTTAACGGGTAGTGGTGCTACAGATCTGAGCATGTTGATCAACTCCAATATTATCACCCAAACATCTGTCACTGTTAGCCAGGGTACATCTAAGGCTAGTCGGAAGAGTGTGACACCACCTACCTCAGTCACACTTGGAACAAACAAACTAGCTACTGTGAGTGAGGCTCTTGCTCAGAAACGAGCTGAAGCAGCTCTGCAGAGTGGC